>NW_027474116.1:0-82092 GCF_050947335.1 Megachile rotundata | reverse complement strand
TACTATACTCATTACTCCTATTATTATCAATCTAACTCATATTATTAGCCATATTATGGTTATATGACCGATAGAACGACAATTACTATACTCATTACTCTTATTATTATCAATCTAACTCATATTATTAGCCATATTATGCTTATATGATCGATATAACGACAATTACTTTACTCATTACTCTCATTATTATCAATCTAACTCATATTATTAGCCATATTATGGTTATATGACCGATAGAACGACAATTACTATACTCATTACTCTTATTATTATCAATCTAACTCGTATTATTAGCCATATTATGCTTATATGATCGATATAACGACAATTACTATACTTATTACACTCACTGTTATCAATCTAACTCATATTATTAGCCATATTATGGTTATATGACCGATAGAACGACAATTGCTATACTTATTACTCTTATTATTATCAATCTAACTCATATTATTAGCCATATTATGCTTATATGATCGATAGGACGCCAATTACTATACTCATTACTCTTATTATTATCAATCTAAGTCATATTATTAGCCATATTATGCTTATATGATCGATAGTGCGACAATTACTATACTCATTACTCTTATTATTATCAATCTAACTCATATTATTAGCCATATTATGCTTATATGATCGATAGGACGCCAATTACTATACTCATTACTCTTATTATTATCAATCTAACTCATATTATTAGCCATATTATGGTTATATGACCGATAGAACGACAATTACTATACTCATTACTCTTATTATTATCAATCTAACTCATATTATTAGCCATGTTATGCTTGTATGGTCGATAGAACGACAATTACTCTACTTATTACTCTCATTATTATTAATCTAACTCATATTATTAGCCATATTATAGTTATATGACCGATAGAACGACAATTACTATACTTATTACTCTTATTATTATCAATCTAACTCATATTATTAGCCATATTATGCTTGCATGATCGATAGGACGACAATTACTATACTCATTACTCTTATTATTATCAATCTAACTCATATTATTAGCCATATTATGCTTATATGATCGACAAGACGACAATTACTATACTCATTACTCTTATTATTATCAATCTAACTCATATTATTAGCCATATTATGCATATATGATCGATAGAACGACAATTACTATACTCATTACTCTTATTACTATCAATCTAACTCATATTATTAGCCATATTATGGTTATATGACCGATAGAACGACAATTACTATACTTATTACTCTTATTATTATCAATCTAACGCATATTATTAGCCATATTATGCTTATATGATCGATAGAACGACAATTACTATACTTATTACTCTTATTATTATCAATCTAACTCATATTATTAGCCATATTATGCTTATATGATCGACAGGACGACAATTACTATACTCATTACTCTCATTATTATCAATCTAACTCATATTATTAGCCATATTATGCTTATATGATCATTAGGACGACAATTGCTATACTCATTACTCTTATTATTATCCATCTAACTCATATTGTTAGCCATATTATGCTTATATGATCGATTGAACGACAATTACTATACTTATTACACTCACTATTATCAATCTAACTCATATTGTTAGCCATATTATGCTTATATGATCGATTGAACGACAATTACTATACTCATTACTCTTATTACTATCAATCTAACTCATATTATTAGCCATATTATGGTTATATGACCGATAGAACGACAATTCCTATACTTATTACTCTTATTATTATCAATCTAACTCATATTATTAGCCATATTATGGTTATATGACCGATAGAACGACAATTACTATACTTATTACTCTTATTATTATCAATCTAACTCATATTATTAGCCATATTATGCTTATATGATCGATAGGACGCCAATTACTATACTCATTACTCCTATTATTATCAATCTAACTCATATTATTAGCCATATTATGGTTATATGACCGATAGAACGACAATTACTATACTCATTACTCTTATTATTATCAATCTAACTCATATTATTAGCCATATTATGCTTATATGATCGATATAACGACAATTACTATACTCATTACTCTCATTATTATCAATCTAACTCATATTATTAGCCATATTATGGTTATATGACCGATAGAACGACAATTACTATACTCATTACTCTTATTATTATCAATCTAACTCGTATTATTAGCCATATTATGCTTATATGATCGATATAACGACAATTACTATACTTATTACACTCACTGTTATCAATCTAACTCATATTATTAGCCATATTATGGTTATATGACCGATAGAACGACAATTGCTATACTTATTACTCTTATTATTATCAATCTAACTCATATTATTAGCCATATTATGCTTATATGATCGATAGGACGCCAATTACTATACTCATTACTCTTATTATTATCAATCTAAGTCATATTATTAGCCATATTATGCTTATATGATCGATAGTGCGACAATTACTATACTCATTACTCTTATTATTATCAATCTAACTCATATTATTAGCCATATTATGCTTATATGATCGATAGGACGCCAATTACTATACTCATTACTCTTATTATTATCAATCTAACTCATATTATTAGCCATATTATGGTTATATGACCGATAGAACGACAATTACTATACTCATTACTCTTATTATTATCAATCTAACTCATATTATTAGCCATGTTATGCTTGTATGGTCGATAGAACGACAATTACTCTACTTATTACTCTCATTATTATTAATCTAACTCATATTATTAGCCATATTATAGTTATATGACCGATAGAACGACAATTACTATACTTATTACTCTTATTATTATCAATCTAACTCATATTATTAGCCATATTATGCTTGCATGATCGATAGGACGACAATTACTATACTCATTACTCTTATTATTATCAATCTAACTCATATTATTAGCCATATTATGCTTATATGATCGACAAGACGACAATTACTATACTCATTACTCTTATTATTATCAATCTAACTCATATTATTAGCCATATTATGCATATATGATCGATAGAACGACAATTACTATACTCATTACTCTTATTACTATCAATCTAACTCATATTATTAGCCATATTATGGTTATATGACCGATAGAACGACAATTACTATACTTATTACTCTTATTATTATCAATCTAACGCATATTATTAGCCATATTATGCTTATATGATCGATAGAACGACAATTACTATACTTATTACTCTTATTATTATCAATCTAACTCATATTATTAGCCATATTATGCTTATATGATCGACAGGACGACAATTACTATACTCATTACTCTCATTATTATCAATCTAACTCATATTATTAGCCATATTATGCTTATATGATCATTAGGACGACAATTGCTATACTCATTACTCTTATTATTATCCATCTAACTCATATTGTTAGCCATATTATGCTTATATGATCGATTGAACGACAATTACTATACTTATTACACTCACTATTATCAATCTAACTCATATTGTTAGCCATATTATGCTTATATGATCGATTGAACGACAATTACTATACTCATTACTCTTATTACTATCAATCTAACTCATATTATTAGCCATATTATGGTTATATGACCGATAGAACGACAATTCCTATACTTATTACTCTTATTATTATCAATCTAACTCATATTATTAGCCATATTATGGTTATATGACCGATAGAACGACAATTACTATACTTATTACTCTTATTATTATCAATCTAACTCATATTATTAGCCATATTATGCTTATATGATCGATAGGACGCCAATTACTATACTCATTACTCCTATTATTATCAATCTAACTCATATTATTAGCCATATTATGGTTATATGACCGATAGAACGACAATTACTATACTCATTACTCTTATTATTATCAATCTAACTCATATTATTAGCCATATTATGGTTATATGACCGATAGAACGACAATTACTATACTTATTACCCTTATTATTATCAATCTAACTCATATTATTAGCCATATTATGCTTATATGATCGATAGGACGCCAATTACTATACTCATTACTCTTATTATTATCTATCTAACTCATATTATTAGCCATATTATGGTTATATGACCGATAGAACGACAATTACTATACTCATTACTCTTATTATTATCAATCTAACTCATATTATTAGCCATGTTATGCTTGTATGGTCGATAGAACGACAATTACTCTACTTATTACTCTCATTATTATTAATCTAACTCATATTATTAGCCATATTATAGTTATATGACCGATAGAACGACAATTACTATACTTATTACTCTTATTATTATCAATCTAACTCATATTATTAGCCATATTATGCTTGCATGATCGATAGGACGACAATTACTATACTCATTACTCTTATTATTATCAATCTAACTCATATTATTAGCCATATTATGCTTATATGATCGATAGGACGCCAATTACTATACTCATTACTCTTATTATTATCAATCTAAGTCATATTATTAGCCATATTATGCTTATATGATCGATAGTGCGACAATTACTATACTCATTACTCTTATTATTATCAATCTAACTCATATTATTAGCCATATTATGCTTATATGATCGATAGGACGCCAATTACTATACTCATTACTCTTATTATTATCAATCTAACTCATATTATTAGCCATATTATGGTTATATGACCGATAGAACGACAATTACTATACTCATTACTCTTATTATTATCAATCAAACTCATATTATTAGCCATGTTATGCTTGTATGGTCGATAGAACGACAATTACTCTACTTATTACTCTCATTATTATTAATCTAACTCATATTATTAGCCATATTATAGTTATATGACCGATAGAACGACAATTACTATACTTATTACTCTTATTATTATCAATCTAACTCATATTATTAGCCATATTATGCTTGCATGATCGATAGGACGACAATTACTATACTCATTACTCTTATTATTATCAATCTAACTCATATTATTAGCCATATTATGCTTATATGATCGACAAGACGACAATTACTATACTCATTACTCTTATTATTATCAATCTAACTCATATTATTAGCCATATTATGCATATATGATCGATAGAACGACAATTACTATACTCATTACTCTTATTACTATCAATCTAACTCATATTATTAGCCATATTATGGTTATATGACCGATAGAACGACAATTACTATACTTATTACTCTTATTATTATCAATCTAACTCATATTATTAGCCATATTATGGTTATATGTCCGATAGAACGACAATTACTATACTTATTACCCTTATTATTATCAATCTAACTCATATTATTAGCCATATTATGCTTATATGATCGATAGGACGCCAATTACTATACTCATTACTCTTATTATTATCTATCTAACTCATATTATTAGCCATATTATGGTTATATGACCGATAGAACGACAATTACTATACTCATTACTCTTATTATTATCAATCTAACGCATATTATTAGCCATATTATGCTTATATGATCGATAGAACGACAATTACTCTACTTATTACTCTGATTATTATTAATCTAACTCATATTATTAGCCATATTATGGTTATATGACCGGTAGAACGACAATTACTATACTTATTACTCTTATTATTATCAATCTAACTCATATTATTAGCCATATTATGCTTATATGATCGACAGGACGACAATTACTATACTCATTACTCTCATTATTATCAATCTAACTCATATTATTAGCCATATTATGCTTATATGATCATTAGGACGACAATTGCTATACTCATTACTCTTATTATTATCCATCTAACTCATATTGTTAGCCATATTATGCTTATATGATCGATTGAACGACAATTACTATACTTATTACACTCACTATTATCAATCTAACTCATATTGTTAGCCATATTATGCTTATATGATCGATTGAACGACAATTACTATACTCATTACTCTTATTACTATCAATCTAACTCATATTATTAGCCATATTATGGTTATATGACCGATAGAACGACAATTCCTATACTTATTACTCTTATTATTATCAATCTAACTCATATTATTAGCCATATTATGGTTATATGACCGATAGAACGACAATTACTATACTTATTACTCTTATTATTATCAATCTAACTCATATTATTAGCCATATTATGCTTATATGATCGATAGGACGCCAATTACTATACTCATTACTCCTATTATTATCAATCTAACTCATATTATTAGCCATATTATGGTTATATGACCGATAGAACGACAATTACTATACTCATTACTCTTATTATTATCAATCTAACTCATATTATTAGCCATATTATGGTTATATGACCGATAGAACGACAATTACTATACTTATTACCCTTATTATTATCAATCTAACTCATATTATTAGCCATATTATGCTTATATGATCGATAGGACGCCAATTACTATACTCATTACTCTTATTATTATCTATCTAACTCATATTATTAGCCATATTATGGTTATATGACCGATAGAACGACAATTACTATACTCATTACTCTTATTATTATCGATCTAACGCATATTATTAGCCATATTATGCTTATATGATCGATAGAACGACAACTACTCTACTTATTACTCTGATTATTATTAATCTAACTCATATTATTAGCCATATTATGGTTATATGACCGGTAGAACGACAATTACTATACTTATTACTCTTATTATTATCAATCTAACTCATATTATTAGCCATATTATGCTTATATGATCGACAGGACGACAATTACTATACTCATTACTCTCATTATTATCAATCTAACTCATATTATTAGCCATATTATGCTTATATGATCATTAGGACGACAATTGCTATACTCATTACTCTTATTATTATCCATCTAACTCATATTGTTAGCCATATTATGCTTATATGATCGATTGAACGACAATTACTATACTTATTACTCTTATTATTGTCAATCTAACTCATATTATTAGCCATATTATGCTTATATGATCGATAGGACGACAATTACTATACTCATTACTCTTATTATTATCAATCTAAGTCATATTATTAGCCATATTATGCTTATATGATCGGTAGAACGACAATTACTATACTTATTGCTCTCATTATTATCAATCTAACTCATATTATTAGCCATATTATGCTTATATGATCGATAGAACGACAATTACTATACTCATTACTCTTATTACTATCAATCTAACTCATATTATTAGCCATATTATGGTTATATGACCGATAGAACGACAATTCCTATACTTATTACTCTTATTATTATCAATCTAACTCATATTATTAGCCATATTATGGTTATATGACCGATAGAACGACAATTACTATACTTATTACTCTTATTATTATCAATCTAACTCATATTATTAGCCATATTATGCTTATATGATCGATAGGACGCCAATTACTATACTCATTACTCCTATTATTACCAATCTAACTCATATTATTAGCCATATTATGGTTATATGACCGATAGAACGACAATTACTATACTCATTACTCTTATTATTATCAATCTAACTCATATTATTAGCCATATTATGCTTGTATGATCGATAGAACGACAATTACTATACTCATTACTCTTATTATTATCAATCTAACTCGTATTGTTAGCCATATTATGCTTATATGATCGATATAACGACAATTACTATACTTATTACACTCACTGTTATCAATCTAACTCATATTATTAGCCATATTATGCTTATATGATCGATAGGACGACAATTACTATACTCATTACTCTTATTATTATCAATCTAACTCATATTATTAGCCATATTATGCTTATATGATCGATAGAACGACAATTACTATACTTATTACTCCCATTATTATCAATCTAACTCATATTATTAACCATATTGTGCTTATATGATCGATAGAACGACAATTACTATACTTATTACTCTCATTATTATCAATCTAACTCATATTATTAGCCATATTGTGCTTATATGATCGATAGAACGACAATTACTATACTCATTACTCTTATTATTATCAATCTAACTCATATTATTAGCCATATTATGCTTATATGATCGATAGAACGGCAATTACTATACTCATTACTCTTATTATTATCAATCTAACTCATATTATTAGCCATATTATGCTTATATGATCGACAGGACGACAATTACTATACTCATTACTCTTATTATTATCAATCTAACTCATATTATTAGCCATATTATGCTTATATGATCATTAGGACGACAATTGCTATACTCATTACTCTTATTATTATCAATCTAACTCATATTGTTAGCCATATTATGCTTATATGATCGATTGAACGACAATTACTATACTTATTACTCTTATTATTGTCAATCTAACTCATATTATTAGCCATATTATGCTTATATGATCGATAGGACGACAATTACTATACTCATTACTCTTATTATTATCAATCTAACTCATATTATTAGCCATATTATGCTTATATGATCGATAGAACGACAATTACTATACTTATTACTCCCATTATTATCAATCTAACTCATATTATTAACCATATTGTGCTTATATGATCGATAGAACGACAATTACTATACTTATTACTCTCATTATTATCAATCTAACTCATATTATTAGCCATATTGTGCTTATATGATCGATAGAACGACAATTACTATACTCATTACTCTTATTATTATCAATCTAACTCATATTATTAGCCATATTATGCTTATATGATCGATAGAACGGCAATTACTATACTCATTACTCTTATTATTATCAATCTAACTCATATTATTAGCCATATTATGCTTATATGATCGATAGAACGACAATTACTATACTTACTACTCTCATTATTATCAATCTAACTCATATTATTAGCCATATTGTGCTTATATGATCGATAGAACGACAATTACTATACTTATTACACTCCCTATTATCAATCTAACTCATATTGTTAGCCGTATTATGCTTATATGATCGATTGAACGACAATTACTATACTTACTACTCTCATTATTATCAATCTAACTCATATTATTAGCCATATTGTGCTTATATGATCGATAGAACGACAATTACTATACTCATTACTCTTATTATTATCAATCTAACTCATATTATTAGGCATATTATGCTTATATGATCGATAGAACGACAATTGCTATACTCATTACTCTTATTACTATCAATCTAACTCATATTATAAGCCATATTATGGTTATATGACCGATAGAACGACAATTACTATACTTATTACTCTTATTATTATCAATCTAACTCATATTATTAGCCATATTATGGTTATATGACCGATAGAACGACAATTACTGTACTCATTACTCTTATTATTATCAATCTAACTCATATTATTAGCCATATTATGCTTATATGATCGATAGAACGACAATTACTCTACTTATTACTCTGATTATTATTAATCTAACTCATATTATTAGCCATATTATGGTTATATGACCGGTAGAACGACAATTACTATACTTATTACTCTTATTATTATCAATCTAACTCATATTATTAGCCATATTATGCTTATATGATCGACAGGACGACAATTACTATACTCATTGCTCTTATTATTATCAATCTAACTCATATTATTAGCCATATTATGCTTATATGATCATTAGGACGACAATTACTATACTCATTACTCTTATTATTATCAATCTAACTCATATTATTAGCCATATTATGCTTATATGATCGATAGCACGACAATTACTATACTTATTACTCTCATTATTATCAATCTAACTCATATTATTAACCATATTGTGCTTATATGATCGATAGAACGACAATTACTATACTTATTACTCTCATTATTATCAGTCTAACTCATATTATTAGCCATATTGTGCTTATATGATCGATAGAACGACAATTACTATACTCATTACTCTTATTATTATCAATCTAACTCATATTATTAGCCATATTATGCTTATATGATCGGTAGAACGACAATTACTATCCTCATTACTCTTATTATTATCAATCTAACTCACATTATTAGCCATATTATGCTTATATGATCGATAGAACGACAATTACTATACTTATTACTCTCATTATTATCAATCTAACTCATATTATTAGCCATATTGTGCTTATATGATCGATAGAACGACAATTACTATACTTATTACACTCACTATTATCAATCTAACTCATATTGTTAGCCATATTATGCTTATATGATCGATTGAACGACAATTACTATACTTATTACTCTTATTAATATCAATCTAACTCATATTATTAGCCATATTATGCTTATATGATCGATAGGACGACAATTACTATACTCATTGCTCTTATTATTATCAATCTAACTCATATTATTAGCCATATTATGCTTATATGATCGACAAGACGACAATTACTATACTCATTACTCTTATTATTATCAATCTAATTCGTATTATTAGCCATATTATGCTTATATGATCGATAGGACGACAATTACTATACCCATTACTCTTATTATTATCAATCTAACTCGTATTGTTAGCCATATTATGCTTATATGATCGATATAACGACAATTACTATACTTATTACACTCACTGTTATCAATCTAACTCATATTTTTAGCCATATTATGGTTATATGACCGATAGAGCGACAATTACTATACTTATTACACTCACTATTATCAATCTAACTCATATTATTAGCCATGTTATGCTTATATGATCGATAGGACGCCAATTACTATACTCATTACTCTTATTATTATCAATCTAACTCATATTATTAGCCATATTATGGTTATATGACCGATAGAACGACAATTACTATACTTATTACTCTTATTATTGTCAATCTAACTCATATTATTAGCCATATTATGCTTATATGATCGATAGGACGACAATTACTATACTCATTACTCTTATTATTATCAATCTAACTCATATTATTAGCCATATTATGCTTATATGATCGGTAGAACGACAATTACCATACTTATTGCTCTCATTATTATCAATCTAACTCATATTATTAGCCATATTATGCTTATATGATCGATAGAACGACAATTACTATACTCATTACTCTTATTACTATCAATCTAACTCATATTATTAGCCATATTATGGTTATATGACCGATAGAACGACAATTACTATACTTATTACTCTTATTATTATCAATCTAACTCATATCATTAGCCATATTATGGTTATATGACCGATAGAACGACAATTACTATACTTATTACTCTTATTATTATCAATCTAACTCATATTATTAGCCATATTATGCTTATATGATCGACAAGACGACAATTACTATACTCATTACTCTTATTATTATCAATCTAATTCGTATTATTAGCCATATTATGCTTATATGATCGATAGGACGACAATTACTATACCCATTACTCTTATTATTATCAATGTAACTCGCATTGTTAGCCATATTATGCTTATATGATCGATATAACGACAATTACTATACTTATTACACTCACTGTTATCAATCTAACTCATATTTTTAGCCATATTATGGTTATATGACCGATAGAACGACAATTACTATACTTATTACACTCACTATTATCAATCTAACTCATATTATTAGCCATATTATGCTTATATGATCGATAGGACGACAATTACTATACCCATTACTCTTATTATTATCAATTTAACTCATATTATTAGCCATATTATGGTTATATGACCGATAGAACGACAATTACTATACTTATTACTCTTATTATTGTCAATCTAACTCATATTATTAGCCATATTATGCTTATATGATCGATAGGATGACAATTACTATACTCATTACTCTTATTATTATCAATCTAACTCATATTATTAGCCATATTATGCTTATATGATCGGTAGAACGACAATTACTATACTTATTGCTCTCATTATTATCAATCTAACTCATATTATTAGCCATATTGTGCTTATATGATCGATAGAACGATAATTACTATACTTATTACACTCACTATTATCAATCTAACTCATATTATTAGCCATATTATGGTTATATAACCGATAGAACGACAATTACTATACCCATTACTCTTATTATTATCAATTTAACTCATATTATTAGCCATATTATGGTTATATGACCGATAGAACGACAATTACTATACTTATTACTCTTATTATTGTCAATCTAACTCATATTATTAGCCATATTATGCTTATATGATCGATAGAACGACAATTACTATACTTATTACTCTCATTATTATCAATCTAACTCATATTATTAACCATATTGTGCTTATGTGATCGATAGAACGACAATTACTATACTTATTACTCTCATCATTATCAGTCTAACTCATATTATTAGCCATATTGTGCTTATATGATCGATAGAACGACAATTACTATACTCATTACTCTTATTATTATCAATCTAACTCATATTATTAGCCATATTATGCTTATATGATCGATAGAACGACAATTACTATACTTATTACTCTCATCATTATCAGTCTAACTCATATTATTAGCCATATTGTGCTTATATGATCGATAGAACGACAATTACTATACTTATTACTCTCATTATTATCAATCTAACTCATATTATTAACCATATTGTGCTTATATGATCGATAGAACGACAATAACTATACTTATTACTCTCATTATTATCAGTCTAACTCATATTATTAGCCATATTGTGCTTATATGATCGATAGAACGACAATTACTATACTCATTACTCTTATTATTATCAAACTAACTCATATTATTGGCCATATTATGCTTATATGATCGATAGAACGACAATTACTATACTCATTACTCTTATTATTATCAATCTAACTCACATTATTAGCCATATTATGCTTATATGATCGATAGAACGACAATTACTATACTTATTACTCTCATAATTATCAATCTAACTCATATTATTAGCCATATTGTGCTTATATGATCGATAGAACGACAATTACTATACTTATTACACTCACTATTATCAATCTAGCTCATATTGTTAGCCATATTATGCTTATATGATCGATTGAACGACAATTACTATACTTATTACTCTTATTAATATCAATCTAACTCATATTATTAGCTATATTATGCTTATATGATCGATAGGACGACAATTACTATACTCATTGCTCTTATTATTATCAATCTAACTCATATTATTAGCCATATTATGCTTATATGATCGACAAGACGACAATTACTATACTCATTACTCTTATTATTATCAATCTAATTCGTATTATTAGCCATATTATGCTTATATGATCGATAGGACGACAATTACTATACCCATTACTCTTATTATTATCAATCTAACTCGTATTGTTAGCCATATTATGCTTATATGATCGATATAACGACAATTACTATACTTATTACACTCACTGTTATCAATCTAACTCATATTTTTAGCCATATTATGGTTATATGACCGATAGAACGACAATTACTATACTTATTACACTCACTATTATCAATCTAACTCATATTATTAGCCATATTATGCTTATATGATCGATAGGACGACAATTACTATACCCATTACTCTTATTATTATCAATTTAACTCATATTATTAGCCATATTATGGTTATATGACCGATAGAACGACAATTACTATACTTATTACTCTTATTATTGTCAATCTAACTCATATTATTAGCCATATTATGCTTATATGATCGATAGGATGGCAATTACTATACTCATTACTCTTATTATTATCAATCTAACTCATATTATTAGCCATATTATGCTTATATGATCGATAGAACGACAATTACTATACTCATTACTCTTATTATTATCAATCTAACTCACATTATTAGCCATATTATGCTTATATGATCGATAGAACGACAATTACTATACTTATTACTCTCATTATTATCAATCTAACTCATATTATTAGCCATATTGTGCTTATATGATCGATAGAACGACAATTACTATACTTATTACACTCACTATTATCAATCTAGCTCATATTGTTAGCCATATTATGCTTATATGATCGATTGAACGACAATTACTATACTTATTACTCTTATTAATATCAATCTAACTCATATTATTAGCTATATTATGCTTATATGATCGATAGGACGACAATTACTATACTCATTGCTCTTATTATTATCAATCTAACTCATATTATTAGCCATATTATGCTTATATGATCGACAAGACGACAATTACTATACTCATTACTCTTATTATTATCAATCTAATTCGTATTATTAGCCATATTATGCTTATATGATCGATAGGACGACAATTACTATACCCATTACTCTTATTATTATCAATGTAACTCGTATTGTTAGCCATATTATGATTATATGATCGATATAACGACAATTACTATACTTATTACACTCACTGTTATCAATCTAACTCATATTTTTAGCCATATTATGGTTATATGACCGATAGAACGACAATTACTATACTTATTACACTCACTATTATCAATCTAACTCATATTATTAGCCATATTATGCTTATATGATCGATAGGACGACAATTACTATACCCATTACTCTTATTATTATCAATTTAACTCATATTATTAGCCATATTATGGTTATATGACCGATAGAACGACAATTACTATACTTATTACTCTTATTATTGTCAATCTAACTCATATTATTAGCCATATTATGCTTATATGATCGATAGGATGACAATTACTATACTCATTACTCTTATTATTATCAATCTAACTCATATTATTAGCCATATTATGCTTATATGATCGGTAGAACGACAATTACTATACTTATTGCTCTCATTATTATCAATCTAACTCATATTATTAGCCATATTGTGCTTATATGATCGATAGAACGATAATTACTATACTTATTACACTCACTATTATCAATCTAACTCATATTATTAGCCATATTATGGTTATATAACCGATAGAACGACAATTACTATACCCATTACTCTTATTATTATCAATTTAACTCATATTATTAGCCATATTATGGTTATATGACCGATAGAACGACAATTACTATACTTATTACTCTTATTATTGTCAATCTAACTCATATTATTAGCCATATTATGCTTATATGATCGATAGAACGACAATTACTATACTTATTACTCTCATTATTATCAATCTAACTCATATTATTAACCATATTGTGCTTATGTGATCGATAGAACGACAATTACTATACTTATTACTCTCATCATTATCAGTCTAACTCATATTATTAGCCATATTGTGCTTATATGATCGATAGAACGACAATTACTATACTCATTACTCTTATTATTATCAATCTAACTCATATTATTAGCCATATTATGCTTATATGATCGATAGAACGACAATTACTATACTCATTACTCTTATTATTATCAATCTAACTCACATTATTAGCCATATTATGCTTATATGATCGATAGAACGACAATTACTACACTTATTACTCTCATTATTATCAATCTAACACATATTATTGGCCCTATTGTGCTTATATGATCGATAGAACGACAATTACTATACTTATTACACTCACTATTATCAATCTAACTCATATTATTAGCCATATTATGCTTATATGATCGATAGGACGACAATTACTATACCCATTACTCTTATTATTATCAATTTAACTCATATTATTAGCCATATTATGGTTATATGACGGATAGAACGACAATTACTATACTTATTACTCTTATTATTGTCAATCTAACTCATATTATTAGCCATATTATGCTTATATGATCGATAGGATGGCAATTACTATACTCATTACTCTTATTATTATCAATCTAACTCATATTATTAGCCATATTATGCTTATATGATCGATAGAACGACAATTACTATACTCATTACTCTTATTATTATCAATCTAACTCACATTATTAGCCATATTATGCTTATATGATCGATATAACGACAATTACTATACTTATTACACTCACTGTTATCAATCTAACTCATATTATTAGCCATATTATGGTTATATGACCGATAGAACGACAATTGCTATACTTATTACTCTTATTATTATCAATCTAACTCATATTATTAGCCATATTATGCTTATATGATCGATAGGACGCCAATTACTATACTCATTACTCTTATTATTATGAATCTAACTCATACTATTAGCCATATTATGGTTATATGACCGATAGAACGACAATTACTATACTTATTACTCTTATTATTATCAATCTAACTCATACTATTAGCCATATTATGGTTATATGACCGATAGAACGACAATTACTATACTTATTACTCTTATTATTATCAATCTAACTCATATTATTAGCCATATTATGCTTATATGATCGATAGGATGACAATTGCTATACTCATTACTCTTATTATTATCAATCTAACTCATATTATTAGGAATATTATGCTTATATGATCGATATAACGACAATTACTATACCTATTACTCTTATTATTATCAATCTAACTCATATTATTAGCCATATTATGCTTATATGATCGATAGGACGCCAATTACCATACTCATTACTCTTACTTTTATCAATCTAACTCATATTATTAGCCATATTATGCTTATATGATCGATAGGACGACAATTACTATACTCATTACTCTTATTATTATCAATCTAACTCATATTATTAGCCATATTATGCTTATATGATCGATATAACGACAATTACTATACTCATTACTCTCATTATTATCAATCTAACTCATATTATTAGCCATATTATGGTTATATGACCGATAGAACGACAATTACTATACTCATTACTCTTATTATTATCAATCTAACTCGTATTATTAGCCATATTATGCTTATATGATCGATATAACGACAATTACTATACTTATTACACTCACTGTTATCAATCTAACTCATATTATTAGCCATATTATGGTTATATGACCGATAGAACGACAATTGCTATACTTATTACTCTTATTATTATCAATCTAACTCATATTATTAGCCATATTATGCTTATATGATCGATAGGACGCCAATTACTATACTCATTACTCTTATTATTATCAATCTAAGTCATATTATTAGCCATATTATGCTTATATGATCGATAGTGCGACAATTACTATACTCATTACTCTTATTATTATCAATCTAACTCATATTATTAGCCATATTATGCTTATATGATCGATAGGACGCCAATTACTATACTCATTACTCTTATTATTATCAATCTAACTCATATTATTAGCCATATTATGGTTATATGACCGATAGAACGACAATTACTATACTCATTACTCTTATTATTATCAATCTAACTCATATTATTAGCCATGTTATGCTTGTATGGTCGATAGAACGACAATTACTCTACTTATTACTCTCATTATTATTAATCTAACTCATATTATTAGCCATATTATAGTTATATGACCGATAGAACGACAATTACTATACTTATTACTCTTATTATTATCAATCTAACTCATATTATTAGCCATATTATGCTTGCATGATCGATAGGACGACAATTACTATACTCATTACTCTTATTATTATCAATCTAACTCATATTATTAGCCATATTATGCTTATATGATCGACAAGACGACAATTACTATACTCATTACTCTTATTATTATCAATCTAACTCATATTATTAGCCATATTATGCATATATGATCGATAGAACGACAATTACTATACTCATTACTCTTATTACTATCAATCTAACTCATATTATTAGCCATATTATGGTTATATGACCGATAGAACGACAATTACTATACTTATTACTCTTATTATTATCAATCTAACTCATATTATTAGCCATATTATGGTTATATGACCGATAGAACGACAATTACTATACTTATTACCCTTATTATTATCAATCTAACTCATATTATTAGCCATATTATGCTTATATGATCGATAGGACGCCAATTACTGTACTCATTACTCTTATTATTATCTATCTAACTCATATTATTAGCCATATTATGGTTATATGACCGATAGAACGACAATTACTATACTCATTACTCTTATTATTATCAATCTAACGCATATTATTAGCCATATTATGCTTATATGATCGATAGAACGACAATTACTATACTTATTACTCTTATTATTATCAATCTAACTCATATTATTAGCCATATTATGCTTATATGATCGACAGGACGACAATTACTATACTCATTACTCTCATTATTATCAATCTAACTCATATTATTAGCCATATTATGCTTATATGATCATTAGGACGACAATTGCTATACTCATTACTCTTATTATTATCCATCTAACTCATATTGTTAGCCATATTATGCTTATATGATCGATTGAACGACAATTACTATACTTATTACACTCACTATTATCAATCTAACTCATATTGTTAGCCATATTATGCTTATATGATCGATTGAACGACAATTACTATACTCATTACTCTTATTACTATCAATCTAACTCATATTATTAGCCATATTATGGTTATATGACCGATAGAACGACAATTCCTATACTTATTACTCTTATTATTATCAATCTAACTCATATTATTAGCCATATTATGGTTATATGACCGATAGAACGACAATTACTATACTTATTACTCTTATTATTATCAATCTAACTCATATTATTAGCCATATTATGCTTATATGATCGATAGGACGCCAATTACTATACTCATTACTCCTATTATTATCAATCTAACTCATATTATTAGCCATATTATGGTTATATGACCGATAGAACGACAATTACTATACTCATTACACTTATTATTATCAATCTAACGCATATTATTAGCCATATTATGCTTATATGATCGATAGAACGACAATTACTATACTTATTACTCTTATTATTATCAATCTAACTCATATTATTAGCCATATTATGCTTATATGATCGACAGGACGACAATTACTATACTCATTACTCTCATTATTATCAATCTAACTCATATTATTAGCCATATTATGCTTATATGATCATTAGGACGACAATTGCTATACTCATTACTCTTATTATTATCCATCTAACTCATATTGTTAGCCATATTATGCTTATATGATCGATTGAACGACAATTACTATACTTATTACACTCACTATTATCAATCTAACTCATATTGTTAGCCATATTATGCTTATATGATCGATTGAACGACAATTACTATACTCATTACTCTTATTACTATCAATCTAACTCATATTATTAGCCATATTATGGTTATATGACCGATAGAACGACAATTCCTATACTTATTACTCTTATTATTATCAATCTAACTCATATTATTAGCCATATTATGGTTATATGACCGATAGAACGACAATTACTATACTTATTACTCTTATTATTATCAATCTAACTCATATTATTAGCCATATTATGCTTATATGATCGATAGGACGCCAATTACTATACTCATTACTCCTATTATTATCAATCTAACTCATATTATTAGCCATATTATGGTTATATGACCGATAGAACGACAATTACTATACTCATTACTCTTATTATTATCAATCTAACTCATATTATTAGCCATATTATGCTTATATGATCGATATAACGACAATTACTATACTCATTACTCTCATTATTATCAATCTAACTCATATTATTAGCCATATTATGGTTATATGACCGATAGAACGACAATTACTATACTCATTACTCTTATTATTATCAATCTAACTCGTATTATTAGCCATATTATGCTTATATGATCGATATAACGACAATTACTATACTTATTACACTCACTGTTATCAATCTAACTCATATTATTAGCCATATTATGGTTATATGACCGATAGAACGACAATTGCTATACTTATTACTCTTATTATTATCAATCTAACTCATATTATTAGCCATATTATGCTTATATGATCGATAGGACGCCAATTACTATACTCATTACTCTTATTATTATCAATCTAAGTCATATTATTAGCCATATTATGCTTATATGATCGATAGTGCGACAATTACTATACTCATTACTCTTATTATTATCAATCTAACTCATATTATTAGCCATATTATGCTTATATGATCGATAGGACGCCAATTACTATACTCATTACTCTTATTATTATCAATCTAACTCATATTATTAGCCATATTATGGTTATATGACCGATAGAACGACAATTACTATACTCATTACTCTTATTATTATCAATCTAACTCATATTATTAGCCATGTTATGCTTGTATGGTCGATAGAACGACAATTACTCTACTTATTACTCTCATTATTATTAATCTAACTCATATTATTAGCCATATTATAGTTATATGACCGATAGAACGACAATTACTATACTTATTACTCTTATTATTATCAATCTAACTCATATTATTAGCCATATTATGCTTGCATGATCGATAGGACGACAATTACTATACTCATTACTCTTATTATTATCAATCTAACTCATATTATTAGCCATATTATGCTTATATGATCGACAAGACGACAATTACTATACTCATTACTCTTATTATTATCAATCTAACTCATATTATTAGCCATATTATGCATATATGATCGATAGAACGACAATTACTATACTCATTACTCTTATTACTATCAATCTAACTCATATTATTAGCCATATTATGGTTATATGACCGATAGAACGACAATTACTATACTTATTACTCTTATTATTATCAATCTAACGCATATTATTAGCCATATTATGCTTATATGATCGATAGAACGACAATTACTATACTTATTACTCTTATTATTATCAATCTAACTCATATTATTAGCCATATTATGCTTATATGATCGACAGGACGACAATTACTATACTCATTACTCTCATTATTATCAATCTAACTCATATTATTAGCCATATTATGCTTATATGATCATTAGGACGACAATTGCTATACTCATTACTCTTATTATTATCCATCTAACTCATATTGTTAGCCATATTATGCTTATATGATCGATTGAACGACAATTACTATACTTATTACACTCACTATTATCAATCTAACTCATATTGTTAGCCATATTATGCTTATATGATCGATTGAACGACAATTACTATACTCATTACTCTTATTACTATCAATCTAACTCATATTATTAGCCATATTATGGTTATATGACCGATAGAACGACAATTCCTATACTTATTACTCTTATTATTATCAATCTAACTCATATTATTAGCCATATTATGGTTATATGACCGATAGAACGACAATTACTATACTTATTACTCTTATTATTATCAATCTAACTCATATTATTAGCCATATTATGCTTATATGATCGATAGGACGCCAATTACTATACTCATTACTCCTATTATTATCAATCTAACTCATATTATTAGCCATATTATGGTTATATGACCGATAGAACGACAATTACTATACTCATTACTCTTATTATTATCAATCTAACTCATATTATTAGCCATATTATGCTTATATGATCGATATAACGACAATTACTATACTCATTACTCTCATTATTATCAATCTAACTCATATTATTAGCCATATTATGGTTATATGACCGATAGAACGACAATTACTATACTCATTACTCTTATTATTATCAATCTAACTCGTATTATTAGCCATATTATGCTTATATGATCGATATAACGACAATTACTATACTTATTACACTCACTGTTATCAATCTAACTCATATTATTAGCCATATTATGGTTATATGACCGATAGAACGACAATTGCTATACTTATTACTCTTATTATTATCAATCTAACTCATATTATTAGCCATATTATGCTTATATGATCGATAGGACGCCAATTACTATACTCATTACTCTTATTATTATCAATCTAAGTCATATTATTAGCCATATTATGCTTATATGATCGATAGTGCGACAATTACTATACTCATTACTCTTATTATTATCAATCTAACTCATATTATTAGCCATATTATGCTTATATGATCGATAGGACGCCAATTACTATACTCATTACTCTTATTATTATCAATCTAACTCATATTATTAGCCATATTATGGTTATATGACCGATAGAACGACAATTACTATACTCATTACTCTTATTATTATCAATCTAACTCATATTATTAGCCATGTTATGCTTGTATGGTCGATAGAACGACAATTACTCTACTTATTACTCTCATTATTATTAATCTAACTCATATTATTAGCCATATTATAGTTATATGACCGATAGAACGACAATTACTATACTTATTACTCTTATTATTATCAATCTAACTCATATTATTAGCCATATTATGCTTGCATGATCGATAGGACGACAATTACTATACTCATTACTCTTATTATTATCAATCTAACTCATATTATTAGCCATATTATGCTTATATGATCGACAGGACGACAATTACTATACTCATTACTCTCATTATTATCAATCTAACTCATATTATTAGCCATATTATGCTTATATGATCATTAGGACGACAATTGCTATACTCATTACTCTTATTATTATCCATCTAACTCATATTGTTAGCCATATTATGCTTATATGATCGATTGAACGACAATTACTATACTTATTACACTCACTATTATCAATCTAACTCATATTGTTAGCCATATTATGCTTATATGATCGATTGAACGACAATTACTATACTCATTACTCTTATTACTATCAATCTAACTCATATTATTAGCCATATTATGGTTATATGACCGATAGAACGACAATTCCTATACTTATTACTCTTATTATTATCAATCTAACTCATATTATTAGCCATATTATGGTTATATGACCGATAGAACGACAATTACTATACTTATTACTCTTATTATTATCAATCTAACTCATATTATTAGCCATATTATGCTTATATGATCGATAGGACGCCAATTACTATACTCATTACTCCTATTATTATCAATCTAACTCATATTATTAGCCATATTATGGTTATATGACCGATAGAACGACAATTACTATACTTATTACTCTTATTATTATCAATCTAACTCATATTATTAGCCATATTATGCTTATATGATCGACAAGACGACAATTACTATACTCATTACTCTTATTATTATCAATCTAATTCGTATTATTAGCCATATTATGCTTATATGATCGATAGGACGACAATTACTATACCCATTACTCTTATTATTATCAATGTAACTCGCATTGTTAGCCATATTATGCTTATATGATCGATATAACGACAATTACTATACTTATTACACTCACTGTTATCAATCTAACTCATATTTTTAGCCATATTATGGTTATATGACCGATAGAACGACAATTACTATACTTATTACACTCACTATTATCAATCTAACTCATATTATTAGCCATATTATGCTTATATGATCGATAGGACGACAATTACTATACCCATTACTCTTATTATTATCAATTTAACTCATATTATTAGCCATATTATGGTTATATGACCGATAGAACGACAATTACTATACTTATTACTCTTATTATTGTCAATCTAACTCATATTATTAGCCATATTATGCTTATATGATCGATAGGATGACAATTACTATACTCATTACTCTTATTATTATCAATCTAACTCATATTATTAGCCATATTATGCTTATATGATCGGTAGAACGACAATTACTATACTTATTGCTCTCATTATTATCAATCTAACTCATATTATTAGCCATATTGTGCTTATATGATCGATAGAACGATAATTACTATACTTATTACACTCACTATTATCAATCTAACTCATATTATTAGCCATATTATGGTTATATAACCGATAGAACGACAATTACTATACCCATTACTCTTATTATTATCAATTTAACTCATATTATTAGCCATATTATGGTTATATGACCGATAGAACGACAATTACTATACTTATTACTCTTATTATTGTCAATCTAACTCATATTATTAGCCATATTATGCTTATATGATCGATAGAACGACAATTACTATACTTATTACTCTCATTATTATCAATCTAACTCATATTATTAACCATATTGTGCTTATGTGATCGATAGAACGACAATTACTATACTTATTACTCTCATCATTATCAGTCTAACTCATATTATTAGCCATATTGTGCTTATATGATCGATAGAACGACAATTACTATACTCATTACTCTTATTATTATCAATCTAACTCATATTATTAGCCATATTATGCTTATATGATCGATAGAACGACAATTACTATACTTATTACTCTCATCATTATCAGTCTAACTCATATTATTAGCCATATTGTGCTTATATGATCGATAGAACGACAATTACTATACTTATTACTCTCATTATTATCAATCTAACTCATATTATTAACCATATTGTGCTTATATGATCGATAGAACGACAATAACTATACTTATTACTCTCATTATTATCAGTCTAACTCATATTATTAGCCATATTGTGCTTATATGATCGATAGAACGACAATTACTATACTCATTACTCTTATTATTATCAATCTAACTCATATTATTGGCCATATTATGCTTATATGATCGATAGAACGACAATTACTATACTCATTACTCTTATTATTATCAATCTAACTCACATTATTAGCCATATTATGCTTATATGATCGATAGAACGACAATTACTATACTTATTACTCTCATAATTATCAATCTAACTCATATTATTAGCCATATTGTGCTTATATGATCGATAGAACGACAATTACTATACTTATTACACTCACTATTATCAATCTAGCTCATATTGTTAGCCATATTATGCTTATATGATCGATTGAACGACAATTACTATACTTATTACTCTTATTAATATCAATCTAACTCATATTATTAGCTATATTATGCTTATATGATCGATAGGACGACAATTACTATACTCATTGCTCTTATTATTATCAATCTAACTCATATTATTAGCCATATTATGCTTATATGATCGACAAGACGACAATTACTATACTCATTACTCTTATTATTATCAATCTAATTCGTATTATTAGCCATATTATGCTTATATGATCGATAGGACGACAATTACTATACCCATTACTCTTATTATTATCAATCTAACTCGTATTGTTAGCCATATTATGCTTATATGATCGATATAACGACAATTACTATACTTATTACACTCACTGTTATCAATCTAACTCATATTTTTAGCCATATTATGGTTATATGACCGATAGAACGACAATTACTATACTTATTACACTCACTATTATCAATCTAACTCATATTATTAGCCATATTATGCTTATATGATCGATAGGACGACAATTACTATACCCATTACTCTTATTATTATCAATTTAACTCATATTATTAGCCATATTATGGTTATATGACCGATAGAACGACAATTACTATACTTATTACTCTTATTATTGTCAATCTAACTCATATTATTAGCCATATTATGCTTATATGATCGATAGGATGGCAATTACTATACTCATTACTCTTATTATTATCAATCTAACTCATATTATTAGCCATATTATGCTTATATGATCGATAGAACGACAATTACTATACTCATTACTCTTATTATTATCAATCTAACTCACATTATTAGCCATATTATGCTTATATGATCGATAGAACGACAATTACTATACTTATTACTCTCATTATTATCAATCTAACTCATATTATTAGCCATATTGTGCTTATATGATCGATAGAACGACAATTACTATACTTATTACACTCACTATTATCAATCTAGCTCATATTGTTAGCCATATTATGCTTATATGATCGATTGAACGACAATTACTATACTTATTACTCTTATTAATATCAATCTAACTCATATTATTAGCTATATTATGCTTATATGATCGATAGGACGACAATTACTATACTCATTGCTCTTATTATTATCAATCTAACTCATATTATTAGCCATATTATGCTTATATGATCGACAAGACGACAATTACTATACTCATTACTCTTATTATTATCAATCTAATTCGTATTATTAGCCATATTATGCTTATATGATCGATAGGACGACAATTACTATACCCATTACTCTTATTATTATCAATGTAACTCGTATTGTTAGCCATATTATGATTATATGATCGATATAACGACAATTACTATACTTATTACACTCACTGTTATCAATCTAACTCATATTTTAGCCATATTATGGTTATATGACCGATAGAACGACAATTACTATACTTATTACACTCACTATTATCAATCTAACTCATATTATTAGCCATATTATGCTTATATGATCGATAGGACGACAATTACTATACCCATTACTCTTATTATTATCAATTTAACTCATATTATTAGCCATATTATGGTTATATGACCGATAGAACGACAATTACTATACTTATTACTCTTATTATTGTCAATCTAACTCATATTATTAGCCATATTATGCTTATATGATCGATAGGATGACAATTACTATACTCATTACTCTTATTATTATCAATCTAACTCATATTATTAGCCATATTATGCTTATATGATCGGTAGAACGACAATTACTATACTTATTGCTCTCATTATTATCAATCTAACTCATATTATTAGCCATATTGTGCTTATATGATCGATAGAACGATAATTACTATACTTATTACACTCACTATTATCAATCTAACTCATATTATTAGCCATATTATGGTTATATAACCGATAGAACGACAATTACTATACCCATTACTCTTATTATTATCAATTTAACTCATATTATTAGCCATATTATGGTTATATGACCGATAGAACGACAATTACTATACTTATTACTCTTATTATTGTCAATCTAACTCATATTATTAGCCATATTATGCTTATATGATCGATAGAACGACAATTACTATACTTATTACTCTCATTATTATCAATCTAACTCATATTATTAACCATATTGTGCTTATGTGATCGATAGAACGACAATTACTATACTTATTACTCTCATCATTATCAGTCTAACTCATATTATTAGCCATATTGTGCTTATATGATCGATAGAACGACAATTACTATACTCATTACTCTTATTATTATCAATCTAACTCATATTATTAGCCATATTATGCTTATATGATCGATAGAACGACAATTACTATACTCATTACTCTTATTATTATCAATCTAACTCACATTATTAGCCATATTATGCTTATATGATCGATAGAACGACAATTACTACACTTATTACTCTCATTATTATCAATCTAACTCATATTATGGCCCTATTGTGCTTATATGATCGATAGAACGACAATTACTATACTTATTACACTCACTATTATCAATCTAACTCATATTATTAGCCATATTATGCTTATATGATCGATAGGACGACAATTACTATACCCATTACTCTTATTATTATCAATTTAACTCATATTATTAGCCATATTATGGTTATATGACGGATAGAACGACAATTACTATACTTATTACTCTTATTATTGTCAATCTAACTCATATTATTAGCCATATTATGCTTATATGATCGATAGGATGGCAATTACTATACTCATTACTCTTATTATTATCAATCTAACTCATATTATTAGCCATATTATGCTTATATGATCGATAGAACGACAATTACTATACTCATTACTCTTATTATTATCAATCTAACTCACATTATTAGCCATATTATGCTTATATGATCGATATAACGACAATTACTATACTTATTACACTCACTGTTATCAATCTAACTCATATTATTAGCCATATTATGGTTATATGACCGATAGAACGACAATTGCTATACTTATTACTCTTATTATTATCAATCTAACTCATATTATTAGCCATATTATGCTTATATGATCGATAGGACGCCAATTACTATACTCATTACTCTTATTATTATGAATCTAACTCATACTATTAGCCATATTATGGTTATATGACCGATAGAACGACAATTACTATACTTATTACTCTTATTATTATCAATCTAACTCATACTATTAGCCATATTATGGTTATATGACCGATAGAACGACAATTACTATACTTATTACTCTTATTATTATCAATCTAACTCATATTATTAGCCATATTATGCTTATATGATCGATAGGATGACAATTGCTATACTCATTACTCTTATTATTATCAATCTAACTCATATTATTAGGAATATTATGCTTATATGATCGATATAACGACAATTACTATACCTATTACTCTTATTATTATCAATCTAACTCATATTATTAGCCATATTATGCTTATATGATCGATAGGACGCCAATTACCATACTCATTACTCTTACTTTTATCAATCTAACTCATATTATTAGCCATATTATGCTTATATGATCGATAGGACGACAATTACTATACTCATTACTCTTATTATTATCAATCTAACTCATATTATTAGCCATATTATGCTTATATGATCGATATAACGACAATTACTATACTCATTACTCTCATTATTATCAATCTAACTCATATTATTAGCCATATTATGGTTATATGACCGATAGAACGACAATTACTATACTCATTACTCTTATTATTATCAATCTAACTCGTATTATTAGCCATATTATGCTTATATGATCGATATAACGACAATTACTATACTTATTACACTCACTGTTATCAATCTAACTCATATTATTAGCCATATTATGGTTATATGACCGATAGAACGACAATTGCTATACTTATTACTCTTATTATTATCAATCTAACTCATATTATTAGCCATATTATGCTTATATGATCGATAGGACGCCAATTACTATACTCATTACTCTTATTATTATCAATCTAAGTCATATTATTAGCCATATTATGCTTATATGATCGATAGTGCGACAATTACTATACTCATTACTCTTATTATTATCAATCTAACTCATATTATTAGCCATATTATGCTTATATGATCGATAGGACGCCAATTACTATACTCATTACTCTTATTATTATCAATCTAACTCATATTATTAGCCATATTATGGTTATATGACCGATAGAACGACAATTACTATACTCATTACTCTTATTATTATCAATCTAACTCATATTATTAGCCATGTTATGCTTGTATGGTCGATAGAACGACAATTACTCTACTTATTACTCTCATTATTATTAATCTAACTCATATTATTAGCCATATTATAGTTATATGACCGATAGAACGACAATTACTATACTTATTACTCTTATTATTATCAATCTAACTCATATTATTAGCCATATTATGCTTGCATGATCGATAGGACGACAATTACTATACTCATTACTCTTATTATTATCAATCTAACTCATATTATTAGCCATATTATGCTTATATGATCGACAAGACGACAATTACTATACTCATTACTCTTATTATTATCAATCTAACTCATATTATTAGCCATATTATGCATATATGATCGATAGAACGACAATTACTATACTCATTACTCTTATTACTATCAATCTAACTCATATTATTAGCCATATTATGGTTATATGACCGATAGAACGACAATTACTATACTTATTACTCTTATTATTATCAATCTAACTCATATTATTAGCCATATTATGGTTATATGACCGATAGAACGACAATTACTATACTTATTACCCTTATTATTATCAATCTAACTCATATTATTAGCCATATTATGCTTATATGATCGATAGGACGCCAATTACTGTACTCATTACTCCTTATTATTATCTATCTAACTCATATTATTAGCCATATTATGGTTATATGACCGATAGAACGACAATTACTATACTCATTACTCTTATTATTATCAATCTAACGCATATTATTAGCCATATTATGCTTATATGATCGATAGAACGACAATTACTATACTTATTACTCTTATTATTATCAATCTAACTCATATTATTAGCCATATTATGCTTATATGATCGACAGGACGACAATTACTATACTCATTACTCTCATTATTATCAATCTAACTCATATTATTAGCCATATTATGCTTATATGATCATTAGGACGACAATTGCTATACTCATTACTCTTATTATTATCCATCTAACTCATATTGTTAGCCATATTATGCTTATATGATCGATTGAACGACAATTACTATACTTATTACACTCACTATTATCAATCTAACTCATATTGTTAGCCATATTATGCTTATATGATCGATTGAACGACAATTACTATACTCATTACTCTTATTACTATCAATCTAACTCATATTATTAGCCATATTATGGTTATATGACCGATAGAACGACAATTCCTATACTTATTACTCTTATTATTATCAATCTAACTCATATTATTAGCCATATTATGGTTATATGACCGATAGAACGACAATTACTATACTTATTACTCTTATTATTATCAATCTAACTCATATTATTAGCCATATTATGCTTATATGATCGATAGGACGCCAATTACTATACTCATTACTCCTATTATTATCAATCTAACTCATATTATTAGCCATATTATGGTTATATGACCGATAGAACGACAATTACTATACTCATTACACTTATTATTATCAATCTAACGCATATTATTAGCCATATTATGCTTATATGATCGATAGAACGACAATTACTATACTTATTACTCTTATTATTATCAATCTAACTCATATTATTAGCCATATTATGCTTATATGATCGACAGGACGACAATTACTATACTCATTACTCTCATTATTATCAATCTAACTCATATTATTAGCCATATTATGCTTATATGATCATTAGGACGACAATTGCTATACTCATTACTCTTATTATTATCCATCTAACTCATATTGTTAGCCATATTATGCTTATATGATCGATTGAACGACAATTACTATACTTATTACACTCACTATTATCAATCTAACTCATATTGTTAGCCATATTATGCTTATATGATCGATTGAACGACAATTACTATACTCATTACTCTTATTACTATCAATCTAACTCATATTATTAGCCATATTATGGTTATATGACCGATAGAACGACAATTCCTATACTTATTACTCTTATTATTATCAATCTAACTCATATTATTAGCCATATTATGGTTATATGACCGATAGAACGACAATTACTATACTTATTACTCTTATTATTATCAATCTAACTCATATTATTAGCCATATTATGCTTATATGATCGATAGGACGCCAATTACTATACTCATTACTCCTATTATTATCAATCTAACTCATATTATTAGCCATATTATGGTTATATGACCGATAGAACGACAATTACTATACTCATTACTCTTATTATTATCAATCTAACTCATATTATTAGCCATATTATGCTTATATGATCGATATAACGACAATTACTATACTCATTACTCTCATTATTATCAATCTAACTCATATTATTAGCCATATTATGGTTATATGACCGATAGAACGACAATTACTATACTCATTACTCTTATTATTATCAATCTAACTCGTATTATTAGCCATATTATGCTTATATGATCGATATAACGACAATTACTATACTTATTACACTCACTGTTATCAATCTAACTCATATTATTAGCCATATTATGGTTATATGACCGATAGAACGACCAATTGCTATACTTATACTCTTATTATTATCAATCTAACTCATATTATTAGCCATATTATGCTTATATGATCGATAGGACGCCAATTACTATACTCATTACTCTTATTATTATCAATCTAAGTCATATTATTAGCCATATTATGCTTATATGATCGATAGTGCGACAATTACTATACTCATTACTCTTATTATTATCAATCTAACTCATATTATTAGCCATATTATGCTTATATGATCGATAGGACGCCAATTACTATACTCATTACTCTTATTATTATCAATCTAACTCATATTATTAGCCATATTATGGTTATATGACCGATAGAACGACAATTACTATACTCATTACTCTTATTATTATCAATCTAACTCATATTATTAGCCATGTTATGCTTGTATGGTCGATAGAACGACAATTACTCTACTTATTACTCTCATTATTATTAATCTAACTCATATTATTAGCCATATTATAGTTATATGACCGATAGAACGACAATTACTATACTTATTACTCTTATTATTATCAATCTAACTCATATTATTAGCCATATTATGCTTGCATGATCGATAGGACGACAATTACTATACTCATTACTCTTATTATTATCAATCTAACTCATATTATTAGCCATATTATGCTTATATGATCGACAAGACGACAATTACTATACTCATTACTCTTATTATTATCAATCTAACTCATATTATTAGCCATATTATGCATATATGATCGATAGAACGACAATTACTATACTCATTACTCTTATTACTATCAATCTAACTCATATTATTAGCCATATTATGGTTATATGACCGATAGAACGACAATTACTATACTTATTACTCTTATTATTATCAATCTAACGCATATTATTAGCCATATTATGCTTATATGATCGATAGAACGACAATTACTATACTTATTACTCTTATTATTATCAATCTAACTCATATTATTAGCCATATTATGCTTATATGATCGACAGGACGACAATTACTATACTCATTACTCTCATTATTATCAATCTAACTCATATTATTAGCCATATTATGCTTATATGATCATTAGGACGACAATTGCTATACTCATTACTCTTATTATTATCCATCTAACTCATATTGTTAGCCATATTATGCTTATATGATCGATTGAACGACAATTACTATACTTATTACACTCACTATTATCAATCTAACTCATATTGTTAGCCATATTATGCTTATATGATCGATTGAACGACAATTACTATACTCATTACTCTTATTACTATCAATCTAACTCATATTATTAGCCATATTATGGTTATATGACCGATAGAACGACAATTCCTATACTTATTACTCTTATTATTATCAATCTAACTCATATTATTAGCCATATTATGGTTATATGACCGATAGAACGACAATTACTATACTTATTACTCTTATTATTATCAATCTAACTCATATTATTAGCCATATTATGCTTATATGATCGATAGGACGCCAATTACTATACTCATTACTCCTATTATTATCAATCTAACTCATATTATTAGCCATATTATGGTTATATGACCGATAGAACGACAATTACTATACTCATTACTCTTATTATTATCAATCTAACTCATATTATTAGCCATATTATGCTTATATGATCGATATAACGACAATTACTATACTCATTACTCTCATTATTATCAATCTAACTCATATTATTAGCCATATTATGGTTATATGACCGATAGAACGACAATTACTATACTCATTACTCTTATTATTATCAATCTAACTCGTATTATTAGCCATATTATGCTTATATGATCGATATAACGACAATTACTATACTTATTACACTCACTGTTATCAATCTAACTCATATTATTAGCCATATTATGGTTATATGACCGATAGAACGACAATTGCTATACTTATTACTCTTATTATTATCAATCTAACTCATATTATTAGCCATATTATGCTTATATGATCGATAGGACGCCAATTACTATACTCATTACTCTTATTATTATCAATCTAAGTCATATTATTAGCCATATTATGCTTATATGATCGATAGTGCGACAATTACTATACTCATTACTCTTATTATTATCAATCTAACTCATATTATTAGCCATATTATGCTTATATGATCGATAGGACGCCAATTACTATACTCATTACTCTTATTATTATCAATCTAACTCATATTATTAGCCATATTATGGTTATATGACCGATAGAACGACAATTACTATACTCATTACTCTTATTATTATCAATCTAACTCATATTATTAGCCATGTTATGCTTGTATGGTCGATAGAACGACAATTACTCTACTTATTACTCTCATTATTATTAATCTAACTCATATTATTAGCCATATTATAGTTATATGACCGATAGAACGACAATTACTATACTTATTACTCTTATTATTATCAATCTAACTCATATTATTAGCCATATTATGCTTGCATGATCGATAGGACGACAATTACTATACTCATTACTCTTATTATTATCAATCTAACTCATATTATTGGCCATATTATGCTTATATGATCGACAGGACGACAATTACTATACTCATTACTCTCATTATTATCAATCTAACTCATATTATTAGCCATATTATGCTTATATGATCATTAGGACGACAATTGCTATACTCATTACTCTTATTATTATCCATCTAACTCATATTGTTAGCCATATTATGCTTATATGATCGATTGAACGACAATTACTATACTTATTACACTCACTATTATCAATCTAACTCATATTGTTAGCCATATTATGCTTATATGATCGATTGAACGACAATTACTATACTCATTACTCTTATTACTATCAATCTAACTCATATTATTAGCCATATTATGGTTATATGACCGATAGAACGACAATTCCTATACTTATTACTCTTATTATTATCAATCTAACTCATATTATTAGCCATATTATGGTTATATGACCGATAGAACGACAATTACTATACTTATTACTCTTATTATTATCAATCTAACTCATATTATTAGCCATATTATGCTTATATGATCGATAGGACGCCAATTACTATACTCATTACTCCTATTATTATCAATCTAACTCATATTATTAGCCATATTATGGTTATATGACCGATAGAACGACAATTACTATACTCATTACTCTTATTATTATCAATCTAACTCATATTATTAGCCATATTATGGTTATATGACCGATAGAACGACAATTACTATACTTATTACCCTTATTATTATCAATCTAACTCATATTATTAGCCATATTATGCTTATATGATCGATAGGACGCCAATTACTATACTCATTACTCTTATTATTATCTATCTAACTCATATTATTAGCCATATTATGGTTATATGACCGATAGAACGACAATTACTATACTCATTACTCTTATTATTATCAATCTAACTCATATTATTAGCCATGTTATGCTTGTATGGTCGATAGAACGACAATTACTCTACTTATTACTCTCATTATTATTAATCTAACTCATATTATTAGCCATATTATAGTTATATGACCGATAGAACGACAATTACTATACTTATTACTCTTATTATTATCAATCTAACTCATATTATTAGCCATATTATGCTTGCATGATCGATAGGACGACAATTACTATACTCATTACTCTTATTATTATCAATCTAACTCATATTATTAGCCATATTATGCTTATATGATCGATAGGACGCCAATTACTATACTCATTACTCTTATTATTATCAATCTAAGTCATATTATTAGCCATATTATGCTTATATGATCGATAGTGCGACAATTACTATACTCATTACTCTTATTATTATCAATCTAACTCATATTATTAGCCATATTATGCTTATATGATCGATAGGACGCCAATTACTATACTCATTACTCTTATTATTATCAATCTAACTCATATTATTAGCCATATTATGGTTATATGACCGATAGAACGACAATTACTATACTCATTACTCTTATTATTATCAATCTAACTCATATTATTAGCCATGTTATGCTTGTATGGTCGATAGAACGACAATTACTCTACTTATTACTCTCATTATTATTAATCTAACTCATATTATTAGCCATATTATAGTTATATGACCGATAGAACGACAATTACTATACTTATTACTCTTATTATTATCAATCTAACTCATATTATTAGCCATATTATGCTTGCATGATCGATAGGACGACAATTACTATACTCATTACTCTTATTATTATCAATCTAACTGATATTATTAGCCATATTATGCTTATATGATCGACAAGACGACAATTACTATACTCATTACTCTTATTATTATCAATCTAACTCATATTATTAGCCATATTATGCATATATGATCGATAGAACGACAATTACTATACTCATTACTCTTATTACTATCAATCTAACTCATATTATTAGCCATATTATGGTTATATGACCGATAGAACGACAATTACTATACTTATTACTCTTATTATTATCAATCTAACTCATATTATTAGCCATATTATGGTTATATGACCGATAGAACGACAATTACTATACTTATTACTCTTATTATTATCAATCTAACTCATATTATTAGCCATATTATGCTTATATGATCGATAGGACGCCAATTACTATACTCATTACTCCTATTATTACCAATCTAACTCATATTATTAGCCATATTATGGTTATATGACCGATAGAACGACAATTACTATACTCATTACTCTTATTATTATCAATCTAACTCATATTATTAGCCATATTATGCTTGTATGATCGATAGAACGACAATTACTATACTCATTACTCTTATTATTATCAATCTAACTCGTATTGTTAGCCATATTATGCTTATATGATCGATATAACGACAATTACTATACTTATTACACTCACTGTTATCAATCTAACTCATATTATTAGCCATATTATGCTTATATGATCGATAGGACGACAATTACTATACTCATTACTCTTATTATTATCAATCTAACTCATATTATTAGCCATATTATGCTTATATGATCGATAGAACGACAATTACTATACTTATTACTCCCATTATTATCAATCTAACTCATATTATTAACCATATTGTGCTTATATGATCGATAGAACGACAATTACTATACTTATTACTCTCATTATTATCAATCTAACTCATATTATTAGCCATATTGTGCTTATATGATCGATAGAACGACAATTACTATACTCATTACTCTTATTATTATCAATCTAACTCATATTATTAGCCATATTATGCTTATATGATCGATAGAACGGCAATTACTATACTCATTACTCTTATTATTATCAATCTAACTCATATTATTAGCCATATTATGCTTATATGATCGACAGGACGACAATTACTATACTCATTACTCTTATTATTATCAATCTAACTCATATTATTAGCCATATTATGCTTATATGATCATTAGGACGACAATTGCTATACTCATTACTCTTATTATTATCAATCTAACTCATATTGTTAGCCATATTATGCTTATATGATCGATTGAACGACAATTACTATACTTATTACTCTTATTATTGTCAATCTAACTCATATTATTAGCCATATTATGCTTATATGATCGATAGGACGACAATTACTATACTCATTACTCTTATTATTATCAATCTAACTCATATTATTAGCCATATTATGCTTATATGATCGATAGAACGACAATTACTATACTTATTACTCCCATTATTATCAATCTAACTCATATTATTAACCATATTGTGCTTATATGATCGATAGAACGACAATTACTATACTTATTACTCTCATTATTATCAATCTAACTCATATTATTAGCCATATTGTGCTTATATGATCGATAGAACGACAATTACTATACTCATTACTCTTATTATTATCAATCTAACTCATATTATTAGCCATATTATGCTTATATGATCGATAGAACGGCAATTACTATACTCATTACTCTTATTATTATCAATCTAACTCATATTATTAGCCATATTATGCTTATATGATCGATAGAACGACAATTACTATACTTATTACTCTCATTATTATCAATCTAACTCATATTATTAGCCATATTGTGCTTATATGATCGATAGAACGACAATTACTATACTTATTACACTCCCTATTATCAATCTAACTCATATTGTTAGCCGTATTATGCTTATATGATCGATTGAACGACAATTACTATACTTACTACTCTCATTATTATCAATCTAACTCATATTATTAGCCATATTGTGCTTATATGATCGATAGAACGACAATTACTATACTCATTACTCTTATTATTATCAATCTAACTCATATTATTAGGCATATTATGCTTATATGATCGATAGAACGACAATTACTATACTCATTACTCTTATTACTATCAATCTAACTCATATTATAAGCCATATTATGGTTATATGACCGATAGAACGACAATTACTATACTTATTACTCTTATTATTATCAATCTAACTCATATTATTAGCCATATTATGGTTATATGACCGATAGAACGACAATTACTGTACTCATTACTCTTATTATTATCAATCTAACTCATATTATTAGCCATATTATGCTTATATGATCGATAGAACGACAATTACTCTACTTATTACTCTGATTATTATTAATCTAACTCATATTATTAGCCATATTATGGTTATATGACCGGTAGAACGACAATTACTATACTTATTACTCTTATTATTATCAATCTAACTCATATTATTAGCCATATTATGCTTATATGATCGACAGGACGACAATTACTATACTCATTGCTCTTATTATTATCAATCTAACTCATATTATTAGCCATATTATGCTTATATGATCATTAGGACGACAATTACTATACTCATTACTCTTATTATTATCAATCTAACTCATATTATTAGCCATATTATGCTTATATGATCGATAGCACGACAATTACTATACTTATTACTCTCATTATTATCAATCTAACTCATATTATTAACCATATTGTGCTTATATGATCGATAGAACGACAATTACTATACTTATTACTCTCATTATTATCAGTCTAACTCATATTATTAGCCATATTGTGCTTATATGATCGATAGAACGACAATTACTATACTCATTACTCTTATTATTATCAATCTAACTCATATTATTAGCCATATTATGCTTATATGATCGGTAGAACGACAATTACTATCCTCATTACTCTTATTATTATCAATCTAACTCACATTATTAGCCATATTATGCTTATATGATCGATAGAACGACAATTACTATACTTATTACTCTCATTATTATCAATCTAACTCATATTATTAGCCATATTGTGCTTATATGATCGATAGAACGACAATTACTATACTTATTACACTCACTATTATCAATCTAACTCATATTGTTAGCCATATTATGCTTATATGATCGATTGAACGACAATTACTATACTTATTACTCTTATTAATATCAATCTAACTCATATTATTAGCCATATTATGCTTATATGATCGATAGGACGACAATTACTATACTCATTGCTCTTATTATTATCAATCTAACTCATATTATTAGCCATATTATGCTTATATGATCGACAAGACGACAATTACTATACTCATTACTCTTATTATTATCAATCTAATTCGTATTATTAGCCATATTATGCTTATATGATCGATAGGACGACAATTACTATACCCATTACTCTTATTATTATCAATCTAACTCGTATTGTTAGCCATATTATGCTTATATGATCGATATAACGACAATTACTATACTTATTACACTCACTGTTATCAATCTAACTCATATTTTTAGCCATATTATGGTTATATGACCGATAGAGCGACAATTACTATACTTATTACACTCACTATTATCAATCTAACTCATATTATTAGCCATGTTATGCTTATATGATCGATAGGACGCCAATTACTATACTCATTACTCTTATTATTATCAATCTAACTCATATTATTAGCCATATTATGGTTATATGACCGATAGAACGACAATTACTATACTTATTACTCTTATTATTGTCAATCTAACTCATATTATTAGCCATATTATGCTTATATGATCGATAGAACGACAATTACTATACTCATTACTCTTATTACTATCAATCTAACTCATATTATTAGCCATATTATGGTTATATGACCGATAGAACGACAATTACTATACTTATTACTCTTATTATTATCAATCTAACTCATATCATTAGCCATATTATGGTTATATGACCGATAGAACGACAATTACTATACTTATTACTCTTATTATTATCAATCTAACTCATATTATTAGCCATATTATGCTTATATGATCGACAAGACGACAATTACTATACTCATTACTCTTATTATTATCAATCTAATTCGTATTATTAGCCATATTATGCTTATATGATCGATAGGACGACAATTACTATACCCATTACTCTTATTATTATCAATGTAACTCGTATTGTTAGCCATATTATGCTTATATGATCGATATAACGACAATTACTATACTTATTACACTCACTGTTATCAATCTAACTCATATTTTTAGCCATATTATGGTTATATGACCGATAGAACGACAATTACTATACTTATTACACTCACTATTATCAATCTAACTCATATTATTAGCCATATTATGCTTATATGATCGATAGGACGACAATTACTATACCCATTACTCTTATTATTATCAATTTAACTCATATTATTAGCCATATTATGGTTATATGACCGATAGAACGACAATTACTATACTTATTACTCTTATTATTGTCAATCTAACTCATATTATTAGCCATATTATGCTTATATGATCGATAGGATGACAATTACTATACTCATTACTCTTATTATTATCAATCTAACTCATATTATTAGCCATATTATGCTTATATGATCGGTAGAACGACAATTACTATACTTATTGCTCTCATTATTATCAATCTAACTCATATTATTAGCCATATTGTGCTTATATGATCGATAGAACGATAATTACTATACTTATTACACTCACTATTATCAATCTAACTCATATTATTAGCCATATTATGGTTATATAACCGATAGAACGACAATTACTATACCCATTACTCTTATTATTATCAATTTAACTCATATTATTAGCCATATTATGGTTATATGACCGATAGAACGACAATTACTATACTTATTACTCTTATTATTGTCAATCTAACTCATATTATTAGCCATATTATGCTTATATGATCGATAGAACGACAATTACTATACTTATTACTCTCATTATTATCAATCTAACTCATATTATTAACCATATTGTGCTTATGTGATCGATAGAACGACAATTACTATACTTATTACTCTCATCATTATCAATCTAACTCATATTATTAGCCATATTGTGCTTATATGATCGATAGAACGATAATTACTATACTTATTACACTCACTATTATCAATCTAACTCATATTATTAGCCATATTATGGTTATATAACCGATAGAACGACAATTACTATACCCATTACTCTTATTATTATCAATTTAACTCATATTATTAGCCATATTATGGTTATATGACCGATAGAACGACAATTACTATACTTATTACTCTTATTATTGTCAATCTAACTCATATTATTAGCCATATTATGCTTATATGATCGATAGAACGACAATTACTATACTTATTACTCTCATTATTATCAATCTAACTCATATTATTAACCATATTGTGCTTATGTGATCGATAGAACGACAATTACTATACTTATTACTCTCATCATTATCAGTCTAACTCATATTATTAGCCATATTGTGCTTATATGATCGATAGAACGACAATTACTATACTCATTACTCTTATTATTATCAATCTAACTCATATTATTAGCCATATTATGCTTATATGATCGATAGAACGACAATTACTATACTTATTACTCTCATCATTATCAGTCTAACTCATATTATTAGCCATATTGTGCTTATATGATCGATAGAACGACAATTACTATACTTATTACTCTCATTATTATCAATCTAACTCATATTATTAACCATATTGTGCTTATATGATCGATAGAACGACAATAACTATACTTATTACTCTCATTATTATCAGTCTAACTCATATTATTAGCCATATTGTGCTTATATGATCGATAGAACGACAATTACTATACTCATTACTCTTATTATTATCAATCTAACTCATATTATTGGCCATATTATGCTTATATGATCGATAGAACGACAATTACTATACTCATTACTCTTATTATTATCAATCTAACTCACATTATTAGCCATATTATGCTTATATGATCGATAGAACGACAATTACTATACTTATTACTCTCATAATTATCAATCTAACTCATATTATTAGCCATATTGTGCTTATATGATCGATAGAACGACAATTACTATACTTATTACACTCACTATTATCAATCTAGCTCATATTGTTAGCCATATTATGCTTATATGATCGATTGAACGACAATTACTATACTTATTACTCTTATTAATATCAATCTAACTCATATTATTAGCTATATTATGCTTATATGATCGATAGGACGACAATTACTATACTCATTGCTCTTATTATTATCAATCTAACTCATATTATTAGCCATATTATGCTTATATGATCGACAAGACGACAATTACTATACTCATTACTCTTATTATTATCAATCTAATTCGTATTATTAGCCATATTATGCTTATATGATCGATAGGACGACAATTACTATACCCATTACTCTTATTATTATCAATCTAACTCGTATTGTTAGCCATATTATGCTTATATGATCGATATAACGACAATTACTATACTTATTACACTCACTGTTATCAATCTAACTCATATTTTTAGCCATATTATGGTTATATGACCGATAGAACGACAATTACTATACTTATTACACTCACTATTATCAATCTAACTCATATTATTAGCCATATTATGCTTATATGATCGATAGGACGACAATTACTATACCCATTACTCTTATTATTATCAATTTAACTCATATTATTAGCCATATTATGGTTATATGACCGATAGAACGACAATTACTATACTTATTACTCTTATTATTGTCAATCTAACTCATATTATTAGCCATATTATGCTTATATGATCGATAGGATGGCAATTACTATACTCATTACTCTTATTATTATCAATCTAACTCATATTATTAGCCATATTATGCTTATATGATCGATAGAACGACAATTACTATACTCATTACTCTTATTATTATCAATCTAACTCACATTATTAGCCATATTATGCTTATATGATCGATAGAACGACAATTACTATACTTATTACTCTCATTATTATCAATCTAACTCATATTATTAGCCATATTGTGCTTATATGATCGATAGAACGACAATTACTATACTTATTACACTCACTATTATCAATCTAGCTCATATTGTTAGCCATATTATGCTTATATGATCGATTGAACGACAATTACTATACTTATTACTCTTATTAATATCAATCTAACTCATATTATTAGCTATATTATGCTTATATGATCGATAGGACGACAATTACTATACTCATTGCTCTTATTATTATCAATCTAACTCATATTATTAGCCATATTATGCTTATATGATCGACAAGACGACAATTACTATACTCATTACTCTTATTATTATCAATCTAATTCGTATTATTAGCCATATTATGCTTATATGATCGATAGGACGACAATTACTATACTCATTACTCTTATTATTATCAATCTAAGTCATATTATTAGCCATATTATGCTTATATGATCGGTAGAACGACAATTACTATACTTATTGCTCTCATTATTATCAATCTAACTCATATTATTAGCCATATTATGCTTATATGATCGATAGAACGACTATTACTATACTCATTACTCTTATTAGTATCAATCTAACTCATATTATTAGCCATATTATGGTTATATGACCGATAGAACGACAATTCCTATACTTATTACTCTTATTATTATCAATCTAACTCATATTATTAGCCATATTATGGTTATATGACCGATAGAACGACAATTACTATACTTATTACTCTTATTATTATCAATCTAACTCATATTATTAGCCATATTATGCTTATATGATCGATAGGACGCCAATTACTATACTCATTACTCCTATTATTACCAATCTAACTCATATTATTAGCCATATTATGGTTATATGACCGATAGAACGACAATTACTATACTCATTACTCTTATTATTATCAATCTAACTCATATTATTAGCCATATTATGCTTGTATGATCGATAGAACGACAATTACTATACTCATTACTCTTATTATTATCAATCTAACTCGTATTGTTAGCCATATTATGCTTATATGATCGATATAACGACAATTACTATACTTATTACACTCACTGTTATCAATCTAACTCATATTATTAGCCATATTATGCTTATATGATCGATAGGACGACAATTACTATACTCATTACTCTTATTATTATCAATCTAACTCATATTATTAGCCATATTATGCTTATATGATCGATAGAACGACAATTACTATACTTATTACTCCCATTATTATCAATCTAACTCATATTATTAACCATATTGTGCTTATATGATCGATAGAACGACAATTACTATACTTATTACTCTCATTATTATCAATCTAACTCATATTATTAGCCATATTGTGCTTATATGATCGATAGAACGACAATTACTATACTCATTACTCTTATTATTATCAATCTAACTCATATTATTAGCCATATTATGCTTATATGATCGATAGAACGGCAATTACTATACTCATTACTCTTATTATTATCAATCTAACTCATATTATTAGCCATATTATGCTTATATGATCGACAGGACGACAATTACTATACTCATTACTCTTATTATTATCAATCTAACTCATATTATTAGCCATATTATGCTTATATGATCATTAGGACGACAATTGCTATACTCATTACTCTTATTATTATCAATCTAACTCATATTGTTAGCCATATTATGCTTATATGATCGATTGAACGACAATTACTATACTTATTACTCTTATTATTGTCAATCTAACTCATATTATTAGCCATATTATGCTTATATGATCGATAGGACGACAATTACTATACTCATTACTCTTATTATTATCAATCTAACTCATATTATTAGCCATATTATGCTTATATGATCGATAGAACGACAATTACTATACTTATTACTCCCATTATTATCAATCTAACTCATATTATTAACCATATTGTGCTTATATGATCGATAGAACGACAATTACTATACTTATTACTCTCATTATTATCAATCTAACTCATATTATTAGCCATATTGTGCTTATATGATCGATAGAACGACAATTACTATACTCATTACTCTTATTATTATCAATCTAACTCATATTATTAGCCATATTATGCTTATATGATCGATAGAACGGCAATTACTATACTCATTACTCTTATTATTATCAATCTAACTCATATTATTAGCCATATTATGCTTATATGATCGATAGAACGACAATTACTATACTTATTACTCTCATTATTATCAATCTAACTCATATTATTAGCCATATTGTGCTTATATGATCGATAGAACGACAATTACTATACTTATTACACTCCCTATTATCAATCTAACTCATATTGTTAGCCGTATTATGCTTATATGATCGATTGAACGACAATTACTATACTTACTACTCTCATTATTATCAATCTAACTCATATTATTAGCCATATTGTGCTTATATGATCGATAGAACGACAATTACTATACTCATTACTCTTATTATTATCAATCTAACTCATATTATTAGGCATATTATGCTTATATGATCGATAGAACGACAATTACTATACTCATTACTCTTATTACTATCAATCTAACTCATATTATAAGCCATATTATGGTTATATGACCGATAGAACGACAATTACTATACTTATTACTCTTATTATTATCAATCTAACTCATATTATTAGCCATATTATGGTTATATGACCGATAGAACGACAATTACTGTACTCATTACTCTTATTATTATCAATCTAACTCATATTATTAGCCATATTATGCTTATATGATCGATAGAACGACAATTACTCTACTTATTACTCTGATTATTATTAATCTAACTCATATTATTAGCCATATTATGGTTATATGACCGGTAGAACGACAATTACTATACTTATTACTCTTATTATTATCAATCTAACTCATATTATTAGCCATATTATGCTTATATGATCGACAGGACGACAATTACTATACTCATTGCTCTTATTATTATCAATCTAACTCATATTATTAGCCATATTATGCTTATATGATCATTAGGACGACAATTACTATACTCATTACTCTTATTATTATCAATCTAACTCATATTATTAGCCATATTATGCTTATATGATCGATAGCACGACAATTACTATACTTATTACTCTCATTATTATCAATCTAACTCATATTATTAGCCATATTATGCTTATATGATCGATAGAACGACAATTACTATACTTATTACTCCCATTATTATCAATCTAACTCATATTATTAACCATATTGTGCTTATATGATCGATAGAACGACAATTACTATACTTATTACTCTCATTATTATCAATCTAACTCATATTATTAGCCATATTGTGCTTATATGATCGATAGAACGACAATTACTATACTCATTACTCTTATTATTATCAATCTAACTCATATTATTAGCCATATTATGCTTATATGATCGATAGAACGGCAATTACTATACTCATTACTCTTATTATTATCAATCTAACTCATATTATTAGCCATATTATGCTTATATGATCGATAGAACGACAATTACTATACTTATTACTCTCATTATTATCAATCTAACTCATATTATTAGCCATATTGTGCTTATATGATCGATAGAACGACAATTACTATACTTATTACACTCCCTATTATCAATCTAACTCATATTGTTAGCCGTATTATGCTTATATGATCGATTGAACGACAATTACTATACTTACTACTCTCATTATTATCAATCTAACTCATATTATTAGCCATATTGTGCTTATATGATCGATAGAACGACAATTACTATACTCATTACTCTTATTATTATCAATCTAACTCATATTATTAGGCATATTATGCTTATATGATCGATAGAACGACAATTACTATACTCATTACTCTTATTACTATCAATCTAACTCATATTATAAGCCATATTATGGTTATATGACCGATAGAACGACAATTACTATACTTATTACTCTTATTATTATCAATCTAACTCATATTATTAGCCATATTATGGTTATATGACCGATAGAACGACAATTACTGTACTCATTACTCTTATTATTATCAATCTAACTCATATTATTAGCCATATTATGCTTATATGATCGATAGAACGACAATTACTCTACTTATTACTCTGATTATTATTAATCTAACTCATATTATTAGCCATATTATGGTTATATGACCGGTAGAACGACAATTACTATACTTATTACTCTTATTATTATCAATCTAACTCATATTATTAGCCATATTATGCTTATATGATCGACAGGACGACAATTACTATACTCATTGCTCTTATTATTATCAATCTAACTCATATTATTAGCCATATTATGCTTATATGATCATTAGGACGACAATTACTATACTCATTACTCTTATTATTATCAATCTAACTCATATTATTAGCCATATTATGCTTATATGATCGATAGCACGACAATTACTATACTTATTACTCTCATTATTATCAATCTAACTCATATTATTAACCATATTGTGCTTATATGATCGATAGAACGACAATTACTATACTTATTACTCTCATTATTATCAGTCTAACTCATATTATTAGCCATATTGTGCTTATATGATCGATAGAACGACAATTACTATACTCATTACTCTTATTATTATCAATCTAACTCATATTATTAGCCATATTATGCTTATATGATCGGTAGAACGACAATTACTATCCTCATTACTCTTATTATTATCAATCTAACTCACATTATTAGCCATATTATGCTTATATGATCGATAGAACGACAATTACTATACTTATTACTCTCATTATTATCAATCTAACTCATATTATTAGCCATATTGTGCTTATATGATCGATAGAACGACAATTACTATACTTATTGCACTCACTATTATCAATCTAGCTCATATTGTTAGCCATATTATGCTTATATGATCGATTGAACGACAATTACTATACTTATTACTCTTATTAATATCAATCTAACTCATATTATTAGCTATATTATGCTTATATGATCGATAGGACGACAATTACTATACTCATTGCTCTTATTATTATCAATCTAACTCATATTATTAGCCATATTATGCTTATATGATCGACAAGACGACAATTACTATACTCATTACTCTTATTATTATCAATCTAATTCGTATTATTAGCCATATTATGCTTATATGATCGATAGGACGACAATTACTATACCCATTACTCTTATTATTATCAATGTAACTCGTATTGTTAGCCATATTATGATTATATGATCGATATAACGACAATTACTATACTTATTACACTCACTGTTATCAATCTAACTCATATTTTTAGCCATATTATGGTTATATGACCGATAGAACGACAATTACTATACTTATTACACTCACTATTATCAATCTAACTCATATTATTAGCCATATTATGCTTATATGATCGATAGGACGACAATTACTATACCCATTACTCTTATTATTATCAATTTAACTCATATTATTAGCCATATTATGGTTATATGACCGATAGAACGACAATTACTATACTTATTACTCTTATTATTGTCAATCTAACTCATATTATTAGCCATATTATGCTTATATGATCGATAGGATGACAATTACTATACTCATTACTCTTATTATTATCAATCTAACTCATATTATTAGCCATATTATGCTTATATGATCGGTAGAACGACAATTACTATACTTATTGCTCTCATTATTATCAATCTAACTCATATTATTAGCCATATTGTGCTTATATGATCGATAGAACGATAATTACTATACTTATTACACTCACTATTATCAATCTAACTCATATTATTAGCCATATTATGGTTATATAACCGATAGAACGACAATTACTATACCCATTACTCTTATTATTATCAATTTAACTCATATTATTAGCCATATTATGGTTATATGACCGATAGAACGACAATTACTATACTTATTACTCTTATTATTGTCAATCTAACTCATATTATTAGCCATATTATGCTTATATGATCGATAGAACGACAATTACTATACTTATTACTCTCATTATTATCAATCTAACTCATATTATTAACCATATTGTGCTTATGTGATCGATAGAACGACAATTACTATACTTATTACTCTCATCATTATCAGTCTAACTCATATTATTAGCCATATTGTGCTTATATGATCGATAGAACGACAATTACTATACTCATTACTCTTATTATTATCAATCTAACTCATATTATTAGCCATATTATGCTTATATGATCGATAGAACGACAATTACTATACTCATTACTCTTATTATTATCAATCTAACTCACATTATTAGCCATATTATGCTTATATGATCGATAGAACGACAATTACTACACTTATTACTCTCATTATTATCAATCTAACTCATATTATTGGCCATATTGTGCTTATATGATCGATAGAACGACAATTACTATACTTATTACACTCACTATTATCAATCTAACTCATATTATTAGCCATATTATGCTTATATGATCGATAGGACGACAATTACTATACCCATTACTCTTATTATTATCAATTTAACTCATATTATTAGCCATATTATGGTTATATGACCGATAGAACGACAATTACTATACTTATTACTCTTATTATTGTCAATCTAACTCATATTATTAGCCATATTATGCTTATATGATCGATAGGATGGCAATTACTATACTCATTACTCTTATTATTATCAATCTAACTCATATTATTAGCCATATTATGCTTATATGATCGATAGAACGACAATTACTATACTCATTACTCTTATTATTATCAATCTAACTCACATTATTAGCCATATTATGCTTATATGATCGATAGAACGACAATTACTATACTTATTACTCTCATTATTATCAATCTAACTCATATTATTAGCCATATTGTGCTTATATGATCGATAGAACGACAATTACTATACTTATTACACTCACTATTATCAATCTAGCTCATATTGTTAGCCTTATTATGCTTATATGATCGATTGAACGACAATTACTATACTTATTACTCTTATTAATATCAATCTAACTCATATTATTAGCTATATTATGCTTATATGATCGATAGGACGACAATTACTATACTCATTGCTCTTATTATTATCAATCTAACTCATATTATTAGCCATATTATGCTTATATGATCGACAAGACGACAATTACTATACTCATTACTCTTATTATTATCAATCTAATTCGTATTATTAGCCATATTATGCTTATATGATCGATAGGACGACAATTACTATACCCATTACTCTTATTATTATCTATCTAACTCATATTATTAGCCATATTATGGTTATATGACCGATAGAACGACAATTACTATACTCATTACTCTTATTATTATCAATCTAACGCATATTATTAGCCATATTATGCTTATATGATCGATAGAACGACAATTACTCTACTTATTACTCTGATTATTATTAATCTAACTCATATTATTAGCCATATTATGGTTCTATGACCGGTAGAACGACAATTACTATACTTATTACTCTTATTATTATCAATCTAACTCATTTTATTAGCCATATTATGCTTATATGATCGACAGGACGACAATTACTATACTCATTACTCTCATTATTATCAATCTAACTCATATTATTAGCCATATTATGCTTATATGATCATTAGGACGACAATTGCTATACTCATTACTCTTATTATTATCCATCTAACTCATATTGTTAGCCATATTATGCTTATATGATCGATTGAACGACAATTACTATACTTATTACACTCACTATTATCAATCTAACTCATATTGTTAGCCATATTATGCTTATATGATCGATTGAACGACAATTACTATACTCATTACTCTTATTACTATCAATCTAACTCATATTATTAGCCATATTATGGTTATATGACCGATAGAACGACAATTCCTATACTTATTACTCTTATTATTATCAATCTAACTCATATTATTAGCCATATTATGCTTATATGATCGATAGAACGGCAATTACTATACTCATTACTCTTATTATTATCAATCTAACTCATATTATTAGCCATATTATGCTTATATGATCGATAGAACGACAATTACTATACTCATTACTCTTATTATTATCAATCTAACTCATATTATTAGCCATATTATGCTTATATGATCGATAGAACGACAATTACTATACTTATTACTCTCATTATTATCAATCTAACTCATATTATTAGCCATATTATGCTTATATGATCGATAGGACGACAATTACTATACTCATTACTCTTATTATTATCAATCTAAGTCATATTATTAGCCATATTATGCTTATATGATCGGTAGAACGACAATTACTATACTTATTGCTCTCATTATTATCAATCTAACTCATATTATTAGCCATATTATGCTTATATGATCGATAGAACGACTATTACTATACTCATTACTCTTATTAGTATCAATCTAACTCATATTATTAGCCATATTATGGTTATATGACCGATAGAACGACAATTCCTATACTTATTACTCTTATTATTATCAATCTAACTCATATTATTAGCCATATTATGGTTATATGACCGATAGAACGACAATTACTATACTTATTACTCTTATTATTATCAATCTAACTCATATTATTAGCCATATTATGCTTATATGATCGATAGGACGCCAATTACTATACTCATTACTCCTATTATTACCAATCTAACTCATATTATTAGCCATATTATGGTTATATGACCGATAGAACGACAATTACTATACTCATTACTCTTATTATTATCAATCTAACTCATATTATTAGCCATATTATGCTTGTATGATCGATAGAACGACAATTACTATACTCATTACTCTTATTATTATCAATCTAACTCGTATTGTTAGCCATATTATGCTTATATGATCGATATAACGACAATTACTATACTTATTACACTCACTGTTATCAATCTAACTCATATTATTAGCCATATTATGCTTATATGATCGATAGGACGACAATTACTATACTCATTACTCTTATTATTATCAATCTAACTCATATTATTAGCCATATTATGCTTATATGATCGATAGAACGACAATTACTATACTTATTACTCCCATTATTATCAATCTAACTCATATTATTAACCATATTGTGCTTATATGATCGATAGAACGACAATTACTATACTTATTACTCTCATTATTATCAATCTAACTCATATTATTAGCCATATTGTGCTTATATGATCGATAGAACGACAATTACTATACTCATTACTCTTATTATTATCAATCTAACTCATATTATTAGCCATATTATGCTTATATGATCGATAGAACGGCAATTACTATACTCATTACTCTTATTATTATCAATCTAACTCATATTATTAGCCATATTATGCTTATATGATCGACAGGACGACAATTACTATACTCATTACTCTTATTATTATCAATCTAACTCATATTATTAGCCATATTATGCTTATATGATCATTAGGACGACAATTGCTATACTCATTACTCTTATTATTATCAATCTAACTCATATTGTTAGCCATATTATGCTTATATGATCGATTGAACGACAATTACTATACTTATTACTCTTATTATTGTCAATCTAACTCATATTATTAGCCATATTATGCTTATATGATCGATAGGACGACAATTACTATACTCATTACTCTTATTATTATCAATCTAACTCATATTATTAGCCATATTATGCTTATATGATCGATAGAACGACAATTACTATACTTATTACTCCCATTATTATCAATCTAACTCATATTATTAACCATATTGTGCTTATATGATCGATAGAACGACAATTACTATACTTATTACTCTCATTATTATCAATCTAACTCATATTATTAGCCATATTGTGCTTATATGATCGATAGAACGACAATTACTATACTCATTACTCTTATTATTATCAATCTAACTCATATTATTAGCCATATTATGCTTATATGATCGATAGAACGGCAATTACTATACTCATTACTCTTATTATTATCAATCTAACTCATATTATTAGCCATATTATGCTTATATGATCGATAGAACGACAATTACTATACTTATTACTCTCATTATTATCAATCTAACTCATATTATTAGCCATATTGTGCTTATATGATCGATAGAACGACAATTACTATACTTATTACACTCCCTATTATCAATCTAACTCATATTGTTAGCCGTATTATGCTTATATGATCGATTGAACGACAATTACTATACTTACTACTCTCATTATTATCAATCTAACTCATATTATTAGCCATATTGTGCTTATATGATCGATAGAACGACAATTACTATACTCATTACTCTTATTATTATCAATCTAACTCATATTATTAGGCATATTATGCTTATATGATCGATAGAACGACAATTACTATACTCATTACTCTTATTACTATCAATCTAACTCATATTATAAGCCATATTATGGTTATATGACCGATAGAACGACAATTACTATACTTATTACTCTTATTATTATCAATCTAACTCATATTATTAGCCATATTATGGTTATATGACCGATAGAACGACAATTACTGTACTCATTACTCTTATTATTATCAATCTAACTCATATTATTAGCCATATTATGCTTATATGATCGATAGAACGACAATTACTCTACTTATTACTCTGATTATTATTAATCTAACTCATATTATTAGCCATATTATGGTTATATGACCGGTAGAACGACAATTACTATACTTATTACTCTTATTATTATCAATCTAACTCATATTATTAGCCATATTATGCTTATATGATCGACAGGACGACAATTACTATACTCATTGCTCTTATTATTATCAATCTAACTCATATTATTAGCCATATTATGCTTATATGATCATTAGGACGACAATTACTATACTCATTACTCTTATTATTATCAATCTAACTCATATTATTAGCCATATTATGCTTATATGATCGATAGCACGACAATTACTATACTTATTACTCTCATTATTATCAATCTAACTCATATTATTAACCATATTGTGCTTATATGATCGATAGAACGACAATTACTATACTTATTACTCTCATTATTATCAGTCTAACTCATATTATTAGCCATATTGTGCTTATATGATCGATAGAACGACAATTACTATACTCATTACTCTTATTATTATCAATCTAACTCATATTATTAGCCATATTATGCTTATATGATCGGTAGAACGACAATTACTATCCTCATTACTCTTATTATTATCAATCTAACTCACATTATTAGCCATATTATGCTTATATGATCGATAGAACGACAATTACTATACTTATTACTCTCATTATTATCAATCTAACTCATATTATTAGCCATATTGTGCTTATATGATCGATAGAACGACAATTACTATACTTATTGCACTCACTATTATCAATCTAGCTCATATTGTTAGCCATATTATGCTTATATGATCGATTGAACGACAATTACTATACTTATTACTCTTATTAATATCAATCTAACTCATATTATTAGCTATATTATGCTTATATGATCGATAGGACGACAATTACTATACTCATTGCTCTTATTATTATCAATCTAACTCATATTATTAGCCATATTATGCTTATATGATCGACAAGACGACAATTACTATACTCATTACTCTTATTATTATCAATCTAATTCGTATTATTAGCCATATTATGCTTATATGATCGATAGGACGACAATTACTATACCCATTACTCTTATTATTATCAATGTAACTCGTATTGTTAGCCATATTATGATTATATGATCGATATAACGACAATTACTATACTTATTACACTCACTGTTATCAATCTAACTCATATTTTTAGCCATATTATGGTTATATGACCGATAGAACGACAATTACTATACTTATTACACTCACTATTATCAATCTAACTCATATTATTAGCCATATTATGCTTATATGATCGATAGGACGACAATTACTATACCCATTACTCTTATTATTATCAATTTAACTCATATTATTAGCCATATTATGGTTATATGACCGATAGAACGACAATTACTATACTTATTACTCTTATTATTGTCAATCTAACTCATATTATTAGCCATATTATGCTTATATGATCGATAGGATGACAATTACTATACTCATTACTCTTATTATTATCAATCTAACTCATATTATTAGCCATATTATGCTTATATGATCGGTAGAACGACAATTACTATACTTATTGCTCTCATTATTATCAATCTAACTCATATTATTAGCCATATTGTGCTTATATGATCGATAGAACGATAATTACTATACTTATTACACTCACTATTATCAATCTAACTCATATTATTAGCCATATTATGGTTATATAACCGATAGAACGACAATTACTATACCCATTACTCTTATTATTATCAATTTAACTCATATTATTAGCCACATTATGGTTATATGACCGATAGAACGACAATTACTATACTTATTACTCTTATTATTGTCAATCTAACTCATATTATTAGCCATATTATGCTTATATGATCGATAGAACGACAATTACTATACTTATTACTCTCATTATTATCAATCTAACTCATATTATTAACCATATTGTGCTTATGTGATCGATAGAACGACAATTACTATACTTATTACTCTCATCATTATCAGTCTAACTCATATTATTAGCCATATTGTGCTTATATGATCGATAGAACGACAATTACTATACTCATTACTCTTATTATTATCAATCTAACTCATATTATTAGCCATATTATGCTTATATGATCGATAGAACGACAATTACTATACTCATTACTCTTATTATTATCAATCTAACTCACATTATTAGCCATATTATGCTTATATGATCGATAGAACGACAATTACTACACTTATTACTCTCATTATTATCAATCTAACTCATATTATTGGCCATATTGTGCTTATATGATCGATAGAACGACAATTACTATACTTATTACACTCACTATTATCAATCTAACTCATATTATTAGCCATATTATGCTTATATGATCGATAGGACGACAATTACTATACCCATTACTCTTATTATTATCAATTTAACTCATATTATTAGCCATATTATGGTTATATGACCGATAGAACGACAATTACTATACTTATTACTCTTATTATTGTCAATCTAACTCATATTATTAGCCATATTATGCTTATATGATCGATAGGATGGCAATTACTATACTCATTACTCTTATTATTATCAATCTAACTCATATTATTAGCCATATTATGCTTATATGATCGATAGAACGACAATTACTATACTCATTACTCTTATTATTATCAATCTAACTCACATTATTAGCCATATTATGCTTATATGATCGATAGAACGACAATTACTATACTTATTACTCTCATTATTATCAATCTAACTCATATTATTAGCCATATTGTGCTTATATGATCGATAGAACGACAATTACTATACTTATTACACTCACTATTATCAATCTAGCTCATATTGTTAGCCTTATTATGCTTATATGATCGATTGAACGACAATTACTATACTTATTACTCTTATTAATATCAATCTAACTCATATTATTAGCTATATTATGCTTATATGATCGATAGGACGACAATTACTATACTCATTGCTCTTATTATTATCAATCTAACTCATATTATTAGCCATATTATGCTTATATGATCGACAAGACGACAATTACTATACTCATTACTCTTATTATTATCAATCTAATTCGTATTATTAGCCATATTATGCTTATATGATCGATAGGACGACAATTACTATACCATTACTCTTATTATTATCTATCTAACTCATATTATTAGCCATATTATGGTTATATGACCGATAGAACGACAATTACTATACTCATTACTCTTATTATTATCAATCTAACGCATATTATTAGCCATATTATGCTTATATGATCGATAGAACGACAATTACTCTACTTATTACTCTGATTATTATTAATCTAACTCATATTATTAGCCATATTATGGTTCTATGACCGGTAGAACGACAATTACTATACTTATTACTCTTATTATTATCAATCTAACTCATTTTATTAGCCATATTATGCTTATATGATCGACAGGACGACAATTACTATACTCATTACTCTCATTATTATCAATCTAACTCATATTATTAGCCATATTATGCTTATATGATCATTAGGACGACAATTGCTATACTCATTACTCTTATTATTATCCATCTAACTCATATTGTTAGCCATATTATGCTTATATGATCGATTGAACGACAATTACTATACTTATTACACTCACTATTATCATCTAACTCATATTGTTAGCCATATTATGCTTATATGATCGATTGAACGACAATTACTATACTCATTACTCTTATTACTATCAATCTAACTCATATTATTAGCCATATTATGGTTATATGACCGATAGAACGACAATTCCTATACTTATTACTCTTATTATTATCAATCTAACTCATATTATTAGCCATATTATGCTTATATGATCGATAGAACGGCAATTACTATACTCATTACTCTTATTATTATCAATCTAACTCATATTATTAGCCATATTATGCTTATATGATCGATAGAACGACAATTACTATACTCATTACTCTTATTATTATCAATCTAACTCATATTATTAGCCATATTATGCTTATATGATCGATAGAACGACAATTACTATACTTATTACTCTCATTATTATCAATCTAACTCATATTATTAACCATATTGTGCTTATATGATCGATAGAACGACAATTACTATACTTATTACTCTCATTATTATCAGTCTAACTCATATTATTAGCCATATTGTGCTTATATGATCGATAGAACGACAATTACTATACTCATTACTCTTATTATTATCAATCTAACTCATATTATTAGCCATATTATGCTTATATGATCGATAGAACGACAATTACTATACTCATTACTCTTATTATTATCAATCTAACTCACATTATTAGCCATATTATGCTTATATGATGGATAGAACGACAATTACTATACTTATTACACTCACTGTTATCAATCTAACTCATATTATTAGCCGTATTATGGTTATATGACCGATAGAACGACAATTACTATACTTATTACTCTTATTATTATCAGTCTAACTCATATTATTAGCCATATTATGCTTATATGATCGATAGGACGCCAATTACTATACTCATTACTCTTATTATTATGAATCTAACTCATACTATTAGCCATATTATGGTTATATGACCGATAGAACGACAATTACTATACTTATTACTCTTATTATTATCAATCTAACTCATTCTATTAGCCATATTATGGTTATATGACCGATAGAACGACAATTACTATACTTATTACTCTTATTATTATCAATCTAACTCATATTATTAGCCATATTATGCTTATATGATCGATAGGATGACAATTGCTATACTCATTACTCTTATTATTATCAATCTAACTCATATTATTAGGAATATTATGCTTATATGATCGATATAACGACAATTACTATACCTATTACTCTTATTATTATCAATCTAACTCATATTATTAGCCATATTATGCTTATATGATCGATAGGACGACAATTACTATACTCATTACTCTTACATTTATCAATCTAACTCATATTATTAGCCATATTATGCTTATATGATCGATAGGACGACAATTACTATACTCATTACTCTTATTATTATCAATCTAACTCATATTATTAGCCATATTATGCTTATATGATCGATAGAACGACAATTACTATACTTATTACTCCCATTATTATCAATCTAACTCATATTATTAACCATATTGTGCTTATATGATCGATAGAACGACAATTACTATACTTATTACTCTCATTATTATCAATCTAACTCATATTATTAGCCATATTGTGCTTATATGATCGATAGAACGACAATTACTATACTCATTACTCTTATTATTATCAATCTAACTCATATTATTAGCCATATTATGCTTATATGATCGATAGAACGGCAATTACTATACTCATTACTCTTATTATTATCAATCTAACTCATATTATTAGCCATATTATGCTTATATGATCGATAGAACGACAATTACTATACTTATTACTCTCATTATTATCAATCTAACTCATATTATTAGCCATATTGTGCTTATATGATCGATAGAACGACAATTACTATACTTATTACACTCCCTATTATCAATCTAACTCATATTATTAGCCATATTGTGCTTATATGATCGATAGAACGACAATTACTATACTCATTACTCTTATTATTATCAATCTAACTCATATTATTAGCCATATTATGCTTATATGATCGATAGAACGGCAATTACTATACTCATTACTCTTATTATTATCAATCTAACTCATATTATTAGCCATATTATGCTTATATGATCGATAGAACGACAATTACTATACTCATTACTCTTATTATTATCAATCTAACTCATATTATTAGCCATATTATGCTTATATGATCGATAGAACGACAATTACTATACTTATTACTCTCATTATTATCAATCTAACTCATATTATTAACCATATTGTGCTTATATGATCGATAGAACGACAATTACTATACTTATTACTCTCATTATTATCAGTCTAACTCATATTGTTAGCCATATTGTGCTTATATGATCGATAGAACGACAATTACTATACTCATTACTCTTATTATTATCAATCTAACTCATATTATTAGCCATATTATGCTTATATGATCGATAGAACGACAATTACTATACTCATTACTCTTATTATTATCAATCTAACTCACATTATTAGCCATATTATGCTTATCTGATGGATAGAACGACAATTACTATACTTATTACACTCACTGTTATCAATCTAACTCATATTATTAGCCGTATTATGGTTATATGACCGATAGAACGACAATTACTATACTTATTACTCTTATTATTATCAGTCTAACTCATATTATTAGCCATATTATGCTTATATGATCGATAGGACGCCAATTACTATACTCATTACTCTTATTATTATGAATCTAACTCATACTATTAGCCATATTATGGTTATATGACCGATAGAACGACAATTACTATACTTATTACTCTTATTATTATCAATCTAACTCATACTATTAGCCATATTATGGTTATATGACCGATAGAACGACAATTACTATACTTATTACTCTTATTATTATCAATCTAACTCATATTATTAGCCATATTATGCTTATATGATCGATAGGATGACAATTGCTATACTCATTACTCTTATTATTATCAATCTAACTCATATTATTAGGAATATTATGCTTATATGATCGATATAACGACAATTACTATACCTATTACTCTTATTATTATCAATCTAACTCATATTATTAGCCATATTATGCTTATATGATCGATAGGACGCCAATTACCATACTCATTACTCTTACTTTTATCAATCTAACTCATATTATTAGCCATATTATGCTTATATGATCGATAGGACGACAATTACTATACTCATTACTCTTATTATTATCAATCTAACTCATATTATTAGCCATATTATGCTTATATGATCGATATAACGACAATTACTATACTCATTACTCTCATTATTATCAATCTAACTCATATTATTAGCCATATTATGGTTATATGACCGATAGAACGACAATTACTATACTCATTACTCTTATTATTATCAATCTAACTCGTATTATTAGCCATATTATGCTTATATGATCGATATAACGACAATTACTATACTTATTACACTCACTGTTATCAATCTAACTCATATTATTAGCCATATTATGGTTATATGACCGATAGAACGACAATTGCTATACTTATTACTCTTATTATTATCAATCTAACTCATATTATTAGCCATATTATGCTTATATGATCGATAGGACGCCAATTACTATACTCATTACTCTTATTATTATCAATCTAAGTCATATTATTAGCCATATTATGCTTATATGATCGATAGTGCGACAATTACTATACTCATTACTCTTATTATTATCAATCTAACTCATATTATTAGCCATATTATGCTTATATGATCGATAGGACGACAATTACTATACCCATTACTCTTATTATTATCTATCTAACTCATATTATTAGCCATATTATGGTTATATGACCGATAGAACGACAATTACTATACTCATTACTCTTATTATTATCAATCTAACGCATATTATTAGCCATATTATGCTTATATGATCGATAGAACGACAATTACTCTACTTATTACTCTGATTATTATTAATCTAACTCATATTATTAGCCATATTATGGTTCTATGACCGGTAGAACGACAATTACTATACTTATTACTCTTATTATTATCAATCTAACTCATTTTATTAGCCATATTATGCTTATATGATCGACAGGACGACAATTACTATACTCATTACTCTCATTATTATCAATCTAACTCATATTATTAGCCATATTATGCTTATATGATCATTAGGACGACAATTGCTATACTCATTACTCTTATTATTATCCATCTAACTCATATTGTTAGCCATATTATGCTTATATGATCGATTGAACGACAATTACTATACTTATTACACTCACTATTATCAATCTAACTCATATTGTTAGCCATATTATGCTTATATGATCGATTGAACGACAATTACTATACTCATTACTCTTATTACTATCAATCTAACTCATATTATTAGCCATATTATGGTTATATGACCGATAGAACGACAATTCCTATACTTATTACTCTTATTATTATCAATCTAACTCATATTATTAGCCATATTATGCTTATATGATCGATAGAATGGCAATTACTATACTCATTACTCTTATTATTATCAATCTAACTCATATTATTAGCCATATTATGCTTATATGATCGATAGAACGACAATTACTATACTCATTACTCTTATTATTATCAATCCAACTCATATTATTAGCCATATTATGCTTATATGATCGATAGAACGACAATTACTATACTTATTACTCTCATTATTATCAATCTAACTCATATTATTAACCATATTGTGCTTATATGATCGATAGAACGACAATTACTATACTTATTACTCTCATTATTATCAGTCTAACTCATATTATTAGCCATATTGTGCTTATATGATCGATAGAACGACAATTACTATACTCATTACTCTTATTATTATCAATCTAACTCATATTATTAGCCATATTATGCTTATATGATCGATAGAACGACAATTACTATACTCATTACTCTTATTATTATCAATCTAACTCACATTATTAGCCATATTATGCTTATATGATGGATAGAACGACAATTACTATACTTATTACACTCACTGTTATCAATCTAACTCATATTATTAGCCGTATTATGGTTATATGACCGATAGAACGACAATTACTATACTTATTACTCTTATTATTATCAGTCTAACTCATATTATTAGCCATATTATGCTTATATGATCGATAGGACGCCAATTACTATACTCATTACTCTTATTATTATGAATCTAACTCATACTATTAGCCATATTATGGTTATATGACCGATAGAACGACAATTACTATACTTATTACTCTTATTATTATCAATCTAACTCATACTATTAGCCATATTATGGTTATATGACCGATAGAACGACAATTACTATACTTATTACTCTTATTATTATCAATCTAACTCATATTATTAGCCATATTATGCTTATATGATCGATAGGATGACAATTGCTATACTCATTACTCTTATTATTATCAATCTAACTCATATTATTAGGAATATTATGCTTATATGATCGATATAACGACAATTACTATACCTATTACTCTTATTATTATCAATCTAACTCATATTATTAGCCATATTATGCTTATATGATCGATAGGACGACAATTACTATACTCATTACTCTTACATTTATCAATCTAACTCATATTATTAGCCATATTATGCTTATATGATCGATAGGACGACAATTACTATACTCATTACTCTTATTATTATCAATCTAACTCATATTATTAGCCATATTATGCTTATATGATCGATAGAACGACAATTACTATACTTATTACTCCCATTATTATCAATCTAACTCATATTATTAACCATATTGTGCTTATATGATCGATAGAACGACAATTACTATACTTATTACTCTCATTATTATCAATCTAACTCATATTATTAGCCATATTGTGCTTATATGATCGATAGAACGACAATTACTATACTCATTACTCTTATTATTATCAATCTAACTCATATTATTAGCCATATTATGCTTATATGATCGATAGAACGGCAATTACTATACTCATTACTCTTATTATTATCAATCTAACTCATATTATTAGCCATATTATGCTTATATGATCGATAGAACGACAATTACTATACTTATTACTCTCATTATTATCAATCTAACTCATATTATTAGCCATATTGTGCTTATATGATCGATAGAAAGACAATTACTATACTTATTACACTCCCTATTATCAATCTAACTCATATTATTAGCCATATTGTGCTTATATGATCGATAGAACGACAATTACTATACTCATTACTCTTATTATTATCAATCTAACTCATATTATTAGCCATATTATGCTTATATGATCGATAGAACGGCAATTACTATACTCATTACTCTTATTATTATCAATCTAACTCATATTATTAGCCATATTATGCTTATATGATCGATAGAACGACAATTACTATACTCATTACTCTTATTATTATCAATCTAACTCATATTATTAGCCATATTATGCTTATATGATCGATAGAACGACAATTACTATACTTATTACTCTCATTATTATCAATCTAACTCATATTATTAACCATATTGTGCTTATATGATCGATAGAACGACAATTACTATACTTATTACTCTCATTATTATCAGTCTAACTCATATTGTTAGCCATATTGTGCTTATATGATCGATAGAACGACAATTACTATACTCATTACTCTTATTATTATCAATCTAACTCATATTATTAGCCATATTATGCTTATATGATCGATAGAACGACAATTACTATACTCATTACTCTTATTATTATCAATCTAACTCACATTATTAGCCATATTATGCTTATATGATGGATAGAACGACAATTACTATACTTATTACACTCACTGTTATCAATCTAACTCATATTATTAGCCGTATTATGGTTATATGACCGATAGAACGACAATTACTATACTTATTACTCTTATTATTATCAGTCTAACTCATATTATTAGCCATATTATGCTTATATGATCGATAGGACGCCAATTACTATACTCATTACTCTTATTATTATGAATCTAACTCATACTATTAGCCATATTATGGTTATATGACCGATTGAACGACAATTACTATACTTATTACTCTTATTATTATCAATCTAACTCATACTATTAGCCATATTATGGTTATATGACCGATAGAACGACAATTACTATACTTATTACTCTTATTATTATCAATCTAACTCATATTATTAGCCATATTATGCTTATATGATCGATAGGATGACAATTGCTATACTCATTACTCTTATTATTATCAATCTAACTCATATTATTAGGAATATTATGCTTATATGATCGATATAACGACAATTACTATACCTATTACTCTTATTATTATCAATCTAACTCATATTATTAGCCATATTATGCTTATATGATCGATAGGACGCCAATTACCATACTCATTACTCTTACTTTTATCAATCTAACTCATATTATTAGCCATATTATGCTTATATGATCGATAGGACGACAATTACTATACTCATTACTCTTATTATTATCAATATAACTCATATTATTAGCCATATTATGCTTATATGATCGATATAACGACAATTACTATACTCATTACTCTCATTATTATCAATCTGACTCATATTATTAGCCATATTATGGTTATATGACCGATAGAACGACAATTACTATACTCATTACTCTTATTATTATCAATCTAACTCGTATTATTAGCCATATTATGCTTATATGATCGATATAACGACAATTACTATACTTATTACACTCACTGTTATCAATCTAACTCATATTATTAGCCATATTATGGTTATATGACCGATAGAACGACAATTGCTATACTTATTACTCTTATTATTATCAATCTAACTCATATTATTAGCCATATTATGCTTATATGATCGATAGGACGCCAATTACTATACTCATTACTCTTATTATTATCAATCTAAGTCATATTATTAGCCATATTATGCTTATATGATCGATAGTGCGACAATTACTATACTCATTACTCTTATTATTATCAATCTAACTCATATTATTAGCCATATTATGCTTATAATGATCGATAGGACGCCAATTACTATACTCATTACTCTTATTATTATCAATCTAACTCATATTATTAGCCATATTATGGTTATATGACCGATAGAACGACAATTACTATACTCATTACTCTTATTATTATCAATCTAACTCATATTATTAGCCATGTTATGCTTGTATGGTCGATAGAACGACAATTACTCTACTTATTACTCTCATTATTATTAATCTAACTCATATTATTAGCCATATTATAGTTATATGACCGATAGAACGACAATTACTATACTTATTACTCTTATTATTATCAATCTAACTCATATTATTAGCCATATTATGCTTGCATGATCGATAGGACGACAATTACTATACTCATTACTCTTATTATTATCAATCTAACTCATATTATTAGCCATATTATGCTTATATGATCGACAAGACGACAATTACTATACTCATTACTCTTATTATTATCAATCTAACTCATATTATTAGCCATATTATGCATATATGATCGATAGAACGACAATTACTATACTCATTACTCTTATTACTATCAATCTAACTCATATTATTAGCCATATTATGGTTATATGACCGATAGAACGACAATTACTATACTTATTACTCTTATTATTATCAATCTAACTCATATTATTAGCCATATTTTGGTTATATGACCGATAGAACGACAATTACTATACTTATTACCCTTATTATTATCAATCTAACTCATATTATTAGCCATATTATGCTTATATGATCGATAGGACGCCAATTACTGTACTCATTACTCTTATTATTATCTATCTAACTCATATTATTAGCCATATTATGGTTATATGACCGATAGAACGACAATTACTATACTCATTACTCTTATTATTATCAATCTAACGCATATTATTAGCCATATTATGCTTATATGATCGATAGAACGACAATTACTATACTTATTACTCTTATTATTATCAATCTAACTCATATTATTAGCCATATTATGCTTATATGATCGACAGGACGACAATTACTATACTCATTACTCTCATTATTATCAATCTAACTCATATTATTAGCCATATTATGCTTATATGATCATTAGGACGACAATTGCTATACTCATTACTCTTATTATTATCCATCTAACTCATATTGTTAGCCATATTATGCTTATATGATCGATTGAACGACAATTACTATACTTATTACACTCACTATTATCAATCTAACTCATATTGTTAGCCATATTATGCTTATATGATCGATTGAACGACAATTACTATACTCATTACTCTTATTACTATCAATCTAACTCATATTATTAGCCATATTATGGTTATATGACCGATAGAACGACAATTCCTATACTTATTACTCTTATTATTATCAATCTAACTCATATTATTAGCCATATTATGGTTATATGACCGATAGAACGACAATTACTATACTTATTACTCTTATTATTATCAATCTAACTCATATTATTAGCCATATTATGCTTATATGATCGATAGGACGCCAATTACTATACTCATTACTCCTATTATTATCAATCTAACTCATATTATTAGCCATATTATGGTTATATGACCGATAGAACGACAATTACTATACTCATTACTCTTATTATTATCAATCTAACTCATATTATTAGCCATATTATGGTTATATGACCGATAGAACGACAATTACTATACTTATTACCCTTATTATTATCAATCTAACTCATATTATTAGCCATACTATGCTTATATGATCGATAGGACGCCAATTACTATACTCATTACTCTTATTATTATCTATCTAACTCATATTATTAGCCATATTATGGTTATATGACCGATAGAACGACAATTACTATACTCATTACTCTTATTATTATCAATCTAACGCATATTATTAGCCATATTATGCTTATATGATCGATAGAACGACAATTACTCTACTTATTACTCTGATTATTATTAATCTAACTCATATTATTAGCCATATTATGGTTATATGACCGGTAGAACGACAATTACTATACTTATTACTCTTATTATTATCAATCTAACTCATATTATTAGCCATATTATGCTTATATGATCGACAGGACGACAATTACTATACTCATTACTCTCATTATTATCAATCTAACTCATATTATTAGCCATATTATGCTTATATGATCATTAGGACGACAATTGCTATACTCATTACTCTTATTATTATCCATCTAACTCATATTGTTAGCCATATTATGCTTATATGATCGATTGAACGACAATTACTATACTTATTACTCTTATTATTGTCAATCTAACTCATATTATTAGCCATATTATGCTTATATGATCGATAGGACGACAATTACTATACTCATTACTCTTATTATTATCAATCTAACTCATATTATTAGCCATATTATGCTTATATGATCGGTAGAACGACAATTACTATACTTATTGCTCTCATTATTATCAATCTAACTCATATTATTAGCCATATTATGCTTATATGATCGATAGAACGACTATTACTATACTTATTACTCTCATTATTATTAATCTAACTCATATTATTAGCCATATTATAGTTATATGACCGATAGAACGACAATTACTATACTTATTACTCTTATTATTATCAATCTAACTCATATTATTAGCCATATTATGCTTGCATGATCGATAGGACGACAATTACTATACTCATTACTCTTATTATTATCAATCTAACTCATATTATTAGCCATATTATGCTTATATGATCGACAAGACGACAATTACTATACTCATTACTCTTATTATTATCAATCTAACTCATATTATTAGCCATATTATGCATATATGATCGATAGAACGACAATTACTATACTCATTACTCTTATTACTATCAATCTAACTCATATTATTAGCCATATTATGGTTATATGACCGATAGAACGACAATTACTATACTTATTACTCTTATTATTATCAATCTAACTCATATTATTAGCCATATTTTGGTTATATGACCGATAGAACGACAATTACTATACTTATTACCCTTATTATTATCAATCTAACTCATATTATTAGCCATATTATGCTTATATGATCGATAGGACGCCAATTACTGTACTCATTACTCTTATTATTATCTATCTAACTCATATTATTAGCCATATTATGGTTATATGACCGATAGAACGACAATTACTATACTCATTACTCTTATTATTATCAATCTAACGCATATTATTAGCCATATTATGCTTATATGATCGATAGAACGACAATTACTATACTTATTACTCTTATTATTATCAATCTAACTCATATTATTAGCCATATTATGCTTATATGATCGACAGGACGACAATTACTATACTCATTACTCTCATTATTATCAATCTAACTCATATTATTAGCCATATTATGCTTATATGATCATTAGGACGACAATTGCTATACTCATTACTCTTATTATTATCCATCTAACTCATATTGTTAGCCATATTATGCTTATATGATCGATTGAACGACAATTACTATACTTATTACACTCACTATTATCAATCTAACTCATATTGTTAGCCATATTATGCTTATATGATCGATTGAACGACAATTACTATACTCATTACTCTTATTACTATCAATCTAACTCATATTATTAGCCATATTATGGTTATATGACCGATAGAACGACAATTCCTATACTTATTACTCTTATTATTATCAATCTAACTCATATTATTAGCCATATTATGGTTATATGACCGATAGAACGACAATTACTATACTTATTACTCTTATTATTATCAATCTAACTCATATTATTAGCCATATTATGCTTATATGATCGATAGGACGCCAATTACTATACTCATTACTCCTATTATTATCAATCTAACTCATATTATTAGCCATATTATGGTTATATGACCGATAGAACGACAATTACTATACTCATTACTCTTATTATTATCAATCTAACTCATATTATTAGCCATATTATGGTTATATGACCGATAGAACGACAATTACTATACTTATTACCCTTATTATTATCAATCTAACTCATATTATTAGCCATATTATGCTTATATGATCGATAGGACGCCAATTACTATACTCATTACTCTTATTATTATCTATCTAACTCATATTATTAGCCATATTATGGTTATATGACCGATAGAACGACAATTACTATACTCATTACTCTTATTATTATCAATCTAACGCATATTATTAGCCATATTATGCTTATATGATCGATAGAACGACAATTACTCTACTTATTACTCTGATTATTATTAATCTAACTCATATTATTAGCCATATTATGGTTATATGACCGGTAGAACGACAATTACTATACTTATTACTCTTATTATTATCAATCTAACTCATATTATTAGCCATATTATGCTTATATGATCGACAGGACGACAATTACTATACTCATTACTCTCATTATTATCAATCTAACTCATATTATTAGCCATATTATGCTTATATGATCATTAGGACGACAATTGCTATACTCATTACTCTTATTATTATCCATCTAACTCATATTGTTAGCCATATTATGCTTATATGATCGATTGAACGACAATTACTATACTTATTACTCTTATTATTGTCAATCTAACTCATATTATTAGCCATATTATGCTTATATGATCGATAGGACGACAATTACTATACTCATTACTCTTATTATTATCAATCTAACTCATATTATTAGCCATATTATGCTTATATGATCGGTAGAACGACAATTACTATACTTATTGCTCTCATTATTATCAATCTAACTCATATTATTAGCCATATTATGCTTATATGATCGATAGAACGACTATTACTATACTTATTACACTCACTGTTATCAATCTAACTCATATTATTAGCCATATTATGGTTATATGACCGATAGAACGACAATTGCTATACTTATTACTCTTATTATTATCAATCTAACTCATATTATTAGCCATATTATGCTTATATGATCGATAGGACGCCAATTACTATACTCATTACTCTCATTATTATCAATCTAACTCATATTATTAGCCATATTATGCTTATATGATCATTAGGACGACAATTGCTATACTCATTACTCTTATTATTATCCATCTAACTCATATTGTTAGCCATATTATGCTTATATGATCGATTGAACGACAATTACTATACTTATTACACTCACTATTATCAATCTAACTCATATTGTTAGCCATATTATGCTTATATGATCGATTGAACGACAATTACTATACTCATTACTCTTATTACTATCAATCTAACTCATATTATTAGCCATATTATGGTTATATGACCGATAGAACGACAATTCCTATACTTATTACTCTTATTATTATCAATCTAACTCATATTATTAGCCATATTATGGTTATATGACCGATAGAACGACAATTACTATACTTATTACTCTTATTATTATCAATCTAACTCATATTATTAGCCATATTATGCTTATATGATCGATAGGACGCCAATTACTATACTCATTACTCCTATTATTATCAATCTAACTCATATTATTAGCCATATTATGGTTATATGACCGATAGAACGACAATTACTATACTCATTACTCTTATTATTATCAATCTAACTCATATTATTAGCCATATTATGGTTATATGACCGATAGAACGACAATTACTATACTTATTACCCTTATTATTATCAATCTAACTCATATTATTAGCCATATTATGCTTATATGATCGATAGGACGCCAATTACTATACTCATTACTCTTATTATTATCTATCTAACTCATATTATTAGCCATATTATGGTTATATGACCGATAGAACGACAATTACTATACTCATTACTCTTATTATTATCAATCTAACGCATATTATTAGCCATATTATGCTTATATGATCGATAGAACGACAATTACTCTACTTATTACTCTGATTATTATTAATCTAACTCATATTATTAGCCATATTATGGTTATATGACCGGTAGAACGACAATTACTATACTTATTACTCTTATTATTATCAATCTAACTCATATTATTAGCCATATTATGCTTATATGATCGACAGGACGACAATTACTATACTCATTACTCTCATTATTATCAATCTAACTCATATTATTAGCCATATTATGCTTATATGATCATTAGGACGACAATTGCTATACTCATTACTCTTATTATTATCCATCTAACTCATATTGTTAGCCATATTATGCTTATATGATCGATTGAACGACAATTACTATACTTATTACTCTTATTATTGTCAATCTAACTCATATTATTAGCCATATTATGCTTATATGATCGATAGGACGACAATTACTATACTCATTACTCTTATTATTATCAATCTAACTCATATTATTAGCCACATTATGCTTATATGATCGGTAGAACGACAATTACTATACTTATTGCTCTCATATTATCAATCTAACTCATATTATTAGCCATATTATGCTTATATGATCGATAGAACGACTATTACTATACTTATTACACTCACTGTTATCAATCTAACTCATATTATTAGCCATATTATGGTTATATGACCGATAGAACGACAATTGCTATACTTATTACTCTTATTATTATCAATCTAACTCATATTATTAGCCATATTATGCTTATATGATCGATAGGACGCCAATTACTATACTCATTACTCTTATTATTATCAATCTAAGTCATATTATTAGCCATATTATGCTTATATGATCGATAGTGCGACAATTACTATACTCATTACTCTTATTATTATCAATCTAACTCATATTATTAGCCATATTATGCTTATATGATCGATAGGACGCCAATTACTATACTCATTACTCTTATTATTATCTATCTAACTCATATTATTAGCCATATTATGGTTATATGACCGATAGAACGACAATTACTATACTCATTACTCTTATTATTATCAATCTAACGCATATTATTAGCCATATTATGCTTATATGATCGATAGAACGACAATTACTCTACTTATTACTCTGATTATTATTAATCTAACTCATATTATTAGCCATATTATGGTTATATGACCGGTAGAACGACAATTACTATACTTATTACTCTTATTATTATCAATCTAACTCATATTATTAGCCATATTATGCTTATATGATCGACAGGACGACAATTACTATACTCATTACTCTCATTATTATCAATCTAACTCATATTATTAGCCATATTATGCTTATATGATCATTAGGACGACAATTGCTATACTCATTACTCTTATTATTATCCATCTAACTCATATTGTTAGCCATATTATGCTTATATGATCGATTGAACGACAATTACTATACTTATTACTCTTATTATTGTCAATCTAACTCATATTATTAGCCATATTATGCTTATATGATCGATAGGACGACAATTACTATACTCATTACTCTTATTATTATCAATCTAACTCATATTATTAGCCATATTATGCTTATATGATCGGTAGAACGACAATTACTATACTTATTGCTCTCATATTATCAATCTAACTCATATTATTAGCCATATTATGCTTATATGATCGATAGAACGACTATTACTATACTTATTACACTCACTGTTATCAATCTAACTCATATTATTAGCCATATTATGGTTATATGACCGATAGAACGACAATTGCTATACTTATTACTCTTATTATTATCAATCTAACTCATATTATTAGCCATATTATGCTTATATGATCGATAGGACGCCAATTACTATACTCATTACTCTTATTATTATCAATCTAAGTCATATTATTAGCCATATTATGCTTATATGATCGATAGTGCGACAATTACTATACTCATTACTCTTATTATTATCAATCTAACTCATATTATTAGCCATATTATGCTTATATGATCGATAGGACGCCAATTACTATACTCATTACTCTTATTATTATCAATCTAACTCATATTATTAGCCATATTATGGTTATATGACCGATAGAACGACAATTACTATACTCATTACTCTTATTATTATCAATCTAACTCATATTATTAGCCATGTTATGCTTGTATGGTCGATAGAACGACAATTACTCTACTTATTACTCCCATTATTATTAATCTAACTCATATTATTAGCCATATTATAGTTATATGACCGATAGAACGACAATTACTATACTTATTACTCTTATTATTATCAATCTAACTCATATTATTAGCCATATTATGCTTGCATGATCGATAGGACGACAATTACTATACTCATTACTCTTATTATTATCAATCTAACTCATATTATTAGCCATATTATGCTTATATGATCGACAAGACGACAATTACTATACTCATTACTCTTATTATTATCAATCTAACTCATATTATTAGCCATATTATGCATATATGATCGATAGAACGACAATTACTATACTCATTACTCTTATTACTATCAATCTAACTCATATTATTAGCCATATTATGGTTATATGACCGATAGAACGACAATTACTATACTTATTACTCTTATTATTATCAATCTAACTCATATTATTAGCCATATTATGGTTATATGTCCGATAGAACGACAATTACTATACTTATTACCCTTATTATTATCAATCTAACTCATATTATTAGCCATATTATGCTTATATGATCGATAGGACGCCAATTGCTATACTCATTACTCTTATTATTATCTATCTAACTCATATTATTAGCCATATTATGGTTATATGACCGATAGAACGACAATTACTATACTCATTACTCTTATTATTATCAATCTAACGCATATTATTAGCCATATTATGCTTATATGATCGATAGAACGACAATTACTCTACTTATTACTCTGATTATTATTAATCTAACTCATATTATTAGCCATATTATGGTTATATGACCGGTAGAACGACAATTACTATACTTATTACTCTTATTATTATCAATCTAACTCATATTATTAGCCATATTATGCTTATATGATCGACAGGACGACAATTACTATACTCATTACTCTCATTATTATCAATCTAACTCATATTATTAGCCATATTATGCTTATATGATCATTAGGACGACAATTGCTATACTCATTACTCTTATTATTATCCATCTAACTCATATTGTTAGCCATATTATGCTTATATGATCGATTGAACGACAATTACTATACTTATTACACTCACTATTATCAATCTAACTCATATTGTTAGCCATATTATGCTTATATGATCGATTGAACGACAATTACTATACTCATTACTCTTATTACTATCAATCTAACTCATATTATTAGCCATATTATGGTTATATGACCGATAGAACGACAATTACTATACTCATTACTCTTATTATTATCAATCTAACGCATATTATTAGCCATATTATGCTTATATGATCGATAGAACGACAATTACTCTACTTATTACTCTGATTATTATTAATCTAACTCATATTATTAGCCATATTATGGTTATATGACCGGTAGAACGACAATTACTATACTTATTACTCTTATTATTATCAATCTAACTCATATTATTAGCCATATTATGCTTATATGATCGACAGGACGACAATTACTATACTCATTACTCTCATTATTATCAATCTAACTCATATTATTAGCCATATTATGCTTATATGATCATTAGGACGACAATTGCTATACTCATTACTCTTATTATTATCCATCTAACTCATATTGTTAGCCATATTATGCTTATATGATCGATTGAACGACAATTACTATACTTATTACTCTTATTATTGTCAATCTAACTCATATTATTAGCCATATTATGCTTATATGATCGATAGGACGACAATTACTATACTCATTACTCTTATTATTATCAATCTAACTCATATTATTAGCCATGTTATGCTTATATGATCGGTAGAACGACAATTACTATACTTATTGCTCTCATTATTATCAATCTAACTCATATTATTAGCCATATTATGCTTATATGATCGATAGAACGACTATTACTATACTTATTACACTCACTGTTATCAATCTAACTCATATTATTAGCCATATTATGGTTATATGACCGATAGAACGACAATTGCTATACTTATTACTCTTATTATTATCAATCTAACTCATATTATTAGCCATATTATGCTTATATGATCGATAGGACGCCAATTACTATACTCATTACTCTTATTATTATCAATCTAAGTCATATTATTAGCCATATTATGCTTATATGATCGATAGGACGCCAATTACTATACTCATTACTCCTATTATTATCAATCTAACTCATATTATTAGCCATATTATGGTTATATGACCGATAGAACGACAATTACTATACTCATTACTCTTATTATTATCAATCTAACTCATATTATTAGCCATATTATGCTTGTATGATCGATAGAACGACAATTACTATACTCATTACTCTTATTATTATCAATCTAACTCGTATTGTTAGCCATATTATGCTTATATGATCGATATAACGACAATTACTATACTTATTACACTCACTGTTATCAATCTAACTCATATTATTAGCCATATTATGCTTATATGATCGATAGGACGACAATTACTATACTCATTACTCTTATTATTATCAATCTAACTCATATTATTAGCCATATTATGCTTATATGATCGATAGAACGACAATTACTATACTTATTACTCCCATTATTATCAATCTAACTCATATTATTAACCATATTGTGCTTATATGATCGATAGAACGACAATTACTATACTTATTACTCTCATTATTATCAATCTAACTCATATTATTAGCCATATTGTGCTTATATGATCGATAGAACGACAATTACTATACTCATTACTCTTATTATTATCAATCTAACTCATATTATTAGCCATATTATGCTTATATGATCGATAGAACGGCAATTACTATACTCATTACTCTTATTATTATCAATCTAACTCATATTATTAGCCATATTATGCTTATATGATCGACAGGACGACAATTACTATACTCATTACTCTTATTATTATCAATCTAACTCATATTATTAGCCATATTATGCTTATATGATCATTAGGACGACAATTGCTATACTCATTACTCTTATTATTATCAATCTAACTCATATTGTTAGCCATATTATGCTTATATGATCGATTGAACGACAATTACTATACTTATTACTCTTATTATTGTCAATCTAACTCATATTATTAGCCATATTATGATTATATGATCGATAGGACGACAATTACTATACTCATTACTCTTATTATTATCAATCTAACTCATATTATTAGCCATATTATGCTTATATGATCGGTAGAACGACAATTACTATACTTATTGCTCTCATTATTATCAATCTAACTCATATTATTAGCCATATTATGCTTATATGATCGATAGAACGACTATTACTATACTCATTACTCTTATTACTATCAATCTAACTCATATTATTAGCCATATTATGGTTATATGACCGATAGAACGACAATTCCTATACTTATTACTCTTATTATTATCAATCTAACTCATATTATTAGCCATATTATGGTTATATGACCGATAGAACGACAATTACTATACTTATTACTCTTATTATTATCAATCTAACTCATATTATTAGCCATATTATGCTTATATGATCGATAGGACGCCAATTACTATACTCATTACTCCTATTATTATCAATCTAACTCATATTATTAGCCATATTATGGTTATATGACCGATAGAACGACAATTACTATACTCATTACTCTTATTATTATCAATCTAACTCATATTATTAGCCATATTATGCTTGTATGATCGATAGAACGACAATTACTATACTCATTACTCTTATTATTATCAATCTAACTCGTATTGTTAGCCATATTATGCTTATATGATCGATATAACGACAATTACTATACTTATTACACTCACTGTTATCAATCTAACTCATATTATTAGCCATATTATGCTTATATGATCGATAGGACGACAATTACTATACTCATTACTCTTATTATTATCAATCTAACTCATATTATTAGCCATATTATGCTTATATGATCGATAGAACGACAATTACTATACTTATTACTCCCATTATTATCAATCTAACTCATATTATTAACCATATTGTGCTTATATGATCGATAGAACGACAATTACTATACTTATTACTCTCATTATTATCAATCTAACTCATATTATTAGCCATATTATGCTTATATGATCGATAGGACGCCAATTACTATACTCATTACTCTTATTATTATCTATCTAACTCATATTATTAGCCATATTATGGTTATATGACCGATAGAACGACAATTACTATACTCATTACTCTTATTATTATCAATCTAACGCATATTATTAGCCATATTATACTTATATGATCGATAGAACGACAATTACTCTACTTATTACTCTGATTATTATTAATCTAACTCATATTATTAGCCATATTATGGTTATATGACCGGTAGAACGACAATTACTATACTTATTACTCTTATTATTATCAATCTAACTCATATTATTAGCCATATTATGCTTATATGATCGACAGGACGACAATTACTATACTCATTACTCTCATTATTATCAATCTAACTCATATTATTAGCCATATTATGCTTATATGATCATTAGGACGACAATTGCTATACTCATTACTCTTATTATTATCCATCTAACTCATATTGTTAGCCATATTATGCTTATATGATCGATTGAACGACAATTACTATACTTATTACTCTTATTATTGTCAATCTAACTCATATTATTAGCCATATTATGCTTATATGATCGATAGGACGACAATTACTATACTCATTACTCTTATTATTATCAATCTAACTCATATTATTAGCCATATTATGCTTATATGATCGGTAGAACGACAATTACTATACTTATTGCTCTTATTATTATCAATCTAACTCATATTATTAGCCATATTATGCTTATATGATCGATAGGACGCCAATTACTATACTCATTACTCTTATTATTATCAATCTAACTCATATTATTAGCCATATTATGGTTATATGACCGATAGAACGACAATTACTATACTCACTACTCTTATTATTATCAATCTAACTCATATTATTAGCCATGTTATGCTTGTATGGTCGATAGAACGACAATTACTCTACTTATTACTCTCATTATTATTAATCTAACTCATATTATTAGCCATATTATAGTTATATGACCGATAGAACGACAATTACTATACTTATTGCTCTTATTATTATCAATCTAACTCATATTATTAGCCATATTATGCTTGCATGATCGATAGGACGACAATTACTATACTCATTACTCTTATTATTATCAATCTAACTCATATTATTAGCCATATTATGCTTATATGATCGACAAGACGACAATTACTATACTCATTACTCTTATTATTATCAATCTAACTCATATTATTAGCCATATTATGCATATATGATCGATAGAACGACAATTACTATACTCATTACTCTTATTACTATCAATCTAACTCATATTATTAGCCATATTATGGTTATATGACCGATAGAACGACAATTACTATACTTATTACTCTTATTATTATCAATCTAACTCATATTATTAGCCATATTATGGTTATATGTCCGATAGAACGACAATTACTATACTTATTACCCTTATTATTATCAATCTAACTCATATTATTAGCCATATTATGCTTATATGATCGATAGGACGCCAATTACTATACTCATTACTCTTATTATTATCTATCTAACTCATATTATTAGCCATATTATGGTTATATGACCGATAGAACGACAATTACTATACTCATTACTCTTATTATTATCAATCTAACGCATATTATTAGACATATTATGCTTATATGATCGATAGAACGACAATTACTCTACTTATTACTCTGATTATTATTAATCTAACTCATATTATTAGCCATATTATGGTTATATGACCGGTAGAACGACAATTACTATACTTATTACTCTTATTATTATCAATCTAACTCATATTATTAGCCATATTATGCTTATATGATCGACAGGACGACAATTACTATACTCATTACTCTCATTATTATCAATCTAACTCATATTATTAGCCATATTATGCTTATATGATCATTAGGACGACAATTGCTATACTCATTACTCTTATTATTATCCATCTAACTCATATTGTTAGCCATATTATGCTTATATGATCGATTGAACGACAATTACTATACTTATTACACTCACTATTATCAATCTAACTCATATTGTTAGCCATATTATGCTTATATGATCGATTGAACGACAATTACTATACTCATTACTCTTATTACTATCAATCTAACTCATATTATTAGCCATATTATGGTTATATGACCGATAGAACGACAATTCCTATACTTATTACTCTTATTATTATCAATCTAACTCATATTATTAGCCATATTATGGTTATATGACCGATAGAACGACAATTACTATACTTATTACTCTTATTATTATCAATCTAACTCATATTATTAGCCATATTATGCTTATATGATCGATAGGACGCCAATTACTATACTCATTACTCCTATTATTATCAATCTAACTCATATTATTAGCCATATTATGGTTATATGACCGATAGAACGACAATTACTATACTCATTACTCTTATTATTATCAATCTAACTCATATTATTAGCCATATTATGGTTATATGACCGATAGAACGACAATTACTATACTTATTACCCTTATTATTATCAATCTAACTCATATTATTAGCCATATTATGCTTATATGATCGATAGGACGCCAATTACTATACTCATTACTCTTATTATTATCTATCTAACTCATATTATTAGCCATATTATGGTTATATGACCGATAGAACGACAATTACTATACTCATTACTCTTATTATTATCAATCTAACGCATATTATTAGCCATATTATGCTTATATGATCGATAGAACGACAATTACTCTACTTATTACTCTGATTATTATTAATCTAACTCATATTATTAGCCATATTATGGTTATATGACCGGTAGAACGACAATTACTATACTTATTACTCTTATTATTATCAATCTAACTCATATTATTAGCCATATTATGCTTATATGATCGACAGGACGACAATTACTATACTCATTACTCTCATTATTATCAATCTAACTCATATTATTAGCCATATTATGCTTATATGATCATTAGGACGACAATTGCTATACTCATTACTCTTATTATTATCCATCTAACTCATATTGTTAGCCATATTATGCTTATATGATCGATTGAACGACAATTACTATACTTATTACTCTTATTATTGTCAATCTAACTCATATTATTAGCCATATTATGCTTATATGATCGATAGGACGACAATTACTATACTCATTACTCTTATTATTATCAATCTAACTCATATTATTAGCCATATTATGCTTATATGATCGGTAGAACGACAATTACTATACTTATTGCTCTCATTATTATCAATCTAACTCATATTATTAGCCATATTATGCTTATATGATCGATAGAACGACAATTACTATACTTATTACTCTCATTATTATCAATCTAACTCATATTATTAGCCATATTGTGCTTATATGATCGATAGAACGACAATTACTATACTCATTACTCTTATTATTATCAATCTAACTCATATTATTAGCCATATTATGCTTATATGATCGATAGAACGGCAATTACTATACTCATTACTCTTATTATTATCAATCTAACTCATATTATTAGCCATATTATGCTTATATGATCGACAGGACGACAATTACTATACTCATTACTCTTATTATTATCAATCTAACTCATATTATTAGCCATATTATGCTTATATGATCATTAGGACGACAATTGCTATACTCATTACTCTTATTATTATCAATCTAACTCATATTGTTAGCCATATTATGCTTATATGATCGATTGAACGACAATTACTATACTTATTACTCTTATTATTGTCAATCTAACTCATATTATTAGCCATATTATGCTTATATGATCGATAGGACGACAATTACTATACTCATTACTCTTATTATTATCAATCTAACTCATATTATTAGCCATATTATGCTTATATGATCGGTAGAACGACAATTACTATACTTATTGCTCTCATTATTATCAATCTAACTCATATTATTAGCCATATTATGCTTATATGATCGATAGAACGACTATTACTATACTCATTACTCTTATTACTATCAATCTAACTCATATTATTAGCCATATTATGGTTATATGACCGATAGAACGACAATTCCTATACTTATTACTCTTATTATTATCAATCTAACTCATATTATTAGCCATATTATGGTTATATGACCGATAGAACGACAATTACTATACTTATTACTCTTATTATTATCAATCTAACTCATATTATTAGCCATATTATGCTTATATGATCGATAGGACGCCAATTACTATACTCATTACTCCTATTATTATCAATCTAACTCATATTATTAGCCATATTATGGTTATATGACCGATAGAACGACAATTACTATACT
>NW_027474115.1:0-82501 GCF_050947335.1 Megachile rotundata | reverse complement strand
TAATTGTCGTTCTATCGATCACATAAGCATAATATGGCCAATAATATGAGTTAGATTGATAATAATAAAAGTAATAAGTATAGTAATTGTCGGTCTATCGATCATATCTGCATAATATGGTTAATAATATGAGTTAGATTGATAATAGTGAGTGTAATAAGTATAGTAATTGTAGTTCTATTGCTCATATAAGCATAATATGGTTAATAATATGCGATAGATTGATAATAATAAGAGTAATGAGTATAGTAATTGTCGTCCTATCGATCATATTTGCATAATATGGTTAATAATATGAGTTAGATTGACAATAGTGAGTGTAATAAGTATAGTAATTGTCGTTCTATCGATCACATAAGCATAATATGGCTAATAATATGAGATAGATGGATAATAATAAGAGTAATAAGTATAGTAATTGTCGTCCTATCGAGCATATCTGCATAATATGGTTCATAATATGAGTTAGATTGATAACAGTGAGTGTAATAAGTATAGTAATTGTAGTTCTATTGCTCATATAAGCATAATATGGGTAGTAATATGCGATAGATTGATAATAATAAGAGTAATAAGTATAGTAATTGTCGTTCTATCGATCACATAAGCATAATATGTCTAATAATGTGAGTTAGATTGATAATAGTAAGAGTAATAAGTATAGTAATTATCGTTCTACCGATCATATAAGCATAATATGGCTATTAATATGAGTTAGATTGATAACAGTGAGTGTAATAAGTATAGTAATTGTCGATCTATCGATCATATAAGCATAATATGGCTAATAATATGGGTTAGATTGATAATGATAAGAGTAATAACTATAGTAATCGTAGTTCTATCGATCATATAAGCATGATATGGCTAATAATATGAGTTAGATTGTTTATAATAAGAGTAATAGGTATAGTAATTGTCGTTCTATCGATCATATCTGCATAATATGGTTAATAATATGAGTTAGATTGGTAATGGTGAGTGTAATAAGTATAGTAATTGTAGTTCTATTGCTCATATAAGCATAATATGGTTAATAATATGCGATAGATTGATAGTAATAAGAGTAATGAGTATAGTAATTGCCGTTCTATCGATCACATAAGCATAATATGGCCAATAAAATGAGTTAGATTGATAATAATAAGAGTAATAAGTATAGTAATTGGCGTTCTATCGATCACATAAGCATAATATGGCTAACAATATGAGTTAGATTGATAATAATAAGAGTAACCAGTATAGTAATTGTCGTTCTATCGATCATATAAGCATAATATGGCTAATAATATGAGTTAGATTGATAATAATAAGAGTAATGAGTATAGCAATTGTCGTTCTATCGATCATATAAGCATAATATGGTTAATAATATGAGTTAGATTGGTAATGGTGAGTGTAATAAGTATAGTAATTGTAGTTCTATTGCTCATATAAGCATAATATGGTTAATAATATGCGCTAGATTGATAATAATAAGAGCAATGAGTATAGTAATTGTCGTTCTATCGATCACATAAGCATAATACGGCTAATAATATGAGATAGATGGATAATAATAAGAGTAATAAGTATAGTAATTGTCGTCCTATCGAGCATATCTGCATAATATGGTTCATAAAATGAGTTAGATTGATAACAGTGAGTGTCATAAGTATAGAAATTGTACTTCTATTGCTCATATAAGCATTATATGGTTAATAATATGCGTTAGATTGATAATAATAAGAGTAGTGAGTATAGTAATTGTCGTTCTATCGATCATATCTGCATAATATGGTTAATAATATGAGTTAGATTGATAATAGTGAGTGTAATAAGTATAGTAATTGTAGTTCTATTGCTCATATAAGCATAATATGGTTCATAATATGAGTTAGATTGATAATAGTGAGTGTAATAAGTATAGTAATTGTAGTTCTATTGCTCATATAAGCATAATATGGTTAATAATATGCGATAGAATGATAATAATAAGAGTAATGAGTATAGTAATTGTCGTCCTATCGATCATATCTGCATAATATGGTTAATAATATGAGTTAGATTGACAATAGTGAGTGTAATAAGTATAGTAATTGTCGTCTATCAATCATATAAGCATAACATGGCTAATAATATGAGTTGGATTGATAATAATAAGAGTAATAAGTATAGTAATTGTCGTTCTATCGATCATATCTGCATAATATGGTTAATAATATGAGTTAAATGGATAATAGTGAGTGTAATAAGTATTGTAATTGTCGTTCTGTCGTCCATATAAGCATAATATGGCTAATACTACAAGCTAGATTGATAATAATAAGAGTAATAAGTATAGTAATTGTCGTTCTATCGATCACATAAGCATAATATGGCCAATAATATGAGTTAGATTGATTATAGTATGAGTAATAAGTATAGTAATTGTCGTTCTATCGATCACATAAGCATAATATGGCTAATAATATGAGTTAGATTGATAATAGTAAGAGTAATAAGTATAGTGATTATCGTTCTACCGATCATATAAGCATAATATGGCTAATAATATGAGTTAGATTGGTAATGGTGAGTGTAATAAGTATAGTAATTGTAGTTCTATTGCTCATATAAGCATAATATGGTTAATAATATGCGATAGATTGATAATAATAAGAGTAATGAGTATAGCAATTGTCGTTCTATCGATCATATAAGCATAATATGGTTAATAATATGAGTTAGATTGGTAATGGTGAGTGTAATAAGTATAGTAATTGTAGTTCTATTGCTCATATAAGCATAATATGGTTAATAATATGCGCTAGATTGATAATAATAAGAGCAATGAGTATAGTAATTGTCGTTCTATCGATCACATAAGCATAATACGGCTAATAATATGAGATAGATGGATAATAATAAGAGTAATAAGTATAGTAATTGTCGTCCTATCGAGCATATCTGCATAATATGGTTCATAAAATGAGTTAGATTGATAACAGTGAGTGTCATAAGTATAGTAATTGTACTTCTATTGCTCATATAAGCATTATATGGTTAATAATATGCGTTAGATTGATAATAATAAGAGTAATGAGTATAGTAATTGTCGTTCTAGCGATCATATAAGCATAATATGGCTAATAATATGAGTTAGATTGATAACAATAAGAGTAATAAGTATAGTAATTGTCCGTCTATCGATCATATCTGCATAATATGGTTCATAATATGAGGTAGATTGATAATAGTGAGTGTAATAAGTATAGTAATTGTAGTTCTATTGCTCATATAAGCATAATATGGGTAGTAATATGCGATAGATTGATAATAATAAGAGTAATAAGTATAGTAATTGTCGTTCTATCGATCACATAAGCATAATATGTCTAATAATGTGAGTTAGATTGATAATAGTAAGAGTAATAAGTATAGTAATTATCGTTCTACCGATCATATAAGCATAATATGGCTAATAATATGAGTTAGATTGATAACAGTGAGTGTAATAAGTATAGTAATTGTCGATCTATCGATCATATAAGCATAATATGGCTAATAATATGGGTTAGATTGATAATGATAAGAGTAATAACTATAGTAATTGTCGTTCTATCGATCATATAAGCATGATATGGCTAATAATATGAGTTAGATTGATTATAATAAGAGTAATAGGTATAGTAATTGTCGTTCTATCGATCATATCTGCATAATATGGTTAATAATATGAGTTAGATTGGTAATGGTGAGTGTAATAAGTATAGTAATTGTAGTTCTATTGCTCATATAAGCATAATATGGTTAATAATATGCGATAGATTGATAGTAATAAGAGTAATGAGTATAGTAATTGCCGTTCTATCGATCACATAAGCATAATATGGCCAATAAAATGAGTTAGATTGATAATAATAAGAGTAATAAGTATAGTAATTGTCGTTCTATCGATCACATAAGCATAATATGGCTAATAATATGAGTTAGATTGATAATAATAAGAGTAACCAGTATAGTAATTGTCGTTCTATCGATCATATAAGCATAATATGGCTAATAATATGAGTTAGATTGATAATAATAAGAGTAATGAGTATAGCAATTGTCGTTCTATCGATCATATAAGCATAATATGGTTAATAATATGAGTTAGATTGGTAATGGTGAGTGTAATAAGTATAGTAATTGTAGTTCTATTGCTCATATAAGCATAATATGGTTAATAATATGCGTTAGATTCATAATAATAAGAGTAATATGTATAGTGATTGTCGTCCTATCGATCATATCTGCATAATATGGTTAATAATATGAGTTAGATTGACAATAGTGAGTGCAATAAGTATAGTAATTGTCGTTCTATCGATCACATAAGCATAATATGGCTAATAATATGAGATAAATGGATAATAATAAGAGTAATAAGTATAGTAATTGTCGTCCTATCGAACATATCTGCATAATATGGTTCATAGTATGAGTTAGATTGATAACAGTGAGTGTAATAAGTATAGTAATTGTACTTCTATTGCTCATATAAGCATAATTTGGTTAATAATATGCGTTAGATTGATAATAATAAGAGTAATGAGTATAGTAATTGTCGTTCTAGCGATCATATAAGCATAATATGGCTAATAGTATGAGTTAGATTGATAATAATAAGAGTAATAAGTATAGTAATTGTCCGTCTATCGATCATATCTGCATAATATGGTTCATAATATGAGTTAGATTGATAATCGTGAGTGTAATAAGTATAGTAATTGTAGTTCTATTGCTCATATAAGCATAATATGGTTAATAATATGCGATAGATTGATAATAATAAGAGTAATGAGTATAGTAATTGTCGTTCTAGCGATCATATAAGAATAATATGGCTAATAATATGAGTTAGATTGATAATAATAGGAGTAATAAGTATAGTAATTGTCGTTCTATCGATCATATCTGCATAATATGGTTAATAATATGAGTTAAATTGATAATAGTGAGTGTAATAAGTATTGTAATTGTCGTTCTGTCGTCCATATAAGCATAATATGGCTAATACTACAAGCTAGATTGATAATAATAACAGTAATAAGTATAGTAATTGTCGTTCTATCGATCACATAAGCATAATATGGCCAATAATATGAGTTAGATTAATAATAATAAAAGTAATAAGTATAGTAATTGTCGTTCTATCGATCATATCTGCATAATATGGTTAATAATATGAGTTAGATTGATAATAGTGAGTGTAATAAGTATAGTAATTGTAGTTCTATTGCTCACATAAGCATAATATGGCTAATAATATGAGTTAGATTGATAATGATAAGAGTAACCAGTATAGTAATTGTCGTTCTATCGATCATATAAGCATAATATGGCTAATAATATGAGTTAGATTGATAATAATAAGAGTAATGAGTATAGTAATTGTCGTTCTATCGATCATATAAGCATAATATGGTTAATAATATGAGTTAGATTGGTAATGGTGAGTGTAATAAGTATAGTAATTGAAGTTCTATTGCTCATATAAGCATAATATGGTTAATAATATGCGCTAGATTGATAATAATAAGAGCAATGAGTATAGTAATTGTCGTTCTATCGATCACATAAGCATAATACGGCTAATAATATGAGATAGATGGATAATAATAAGAGTAATAAGTATAGTAATTGTCGTCCTATCGAGCATATCTGCATAATATGGTTCATAAAATGAGTTAGATTAATAACAGTGAGTGTCATAAGTATAGTAATTGTACTTCTATTGCTCATATAAGCATTATATGGTTAATAATATGCGTTAGATTGATAATAATAAGAGTAATGAGTATAGTAATTGTCGTTCTAGCGATCATATAAGCATAATATGGCTAATAATATGAGTTAGATTGATAATAATAAGAGTAATAAGTATAGTAATTGTCCGTCTATCGATCATATCTGCATAATATGGTTCATAATATGAGGTAGATTGATAATAGTGAGTGTAATAAGTATAGTAATTGTAGTTCTATCGATCACATAAGCATAATATGTCTAATAATGTGAGTTAGATTGATAATAGTAAGAGTAATAAGTATAGTAATTATCGTTCTACCGATCATATAAGCATAATATGGCTAATAATATGAGTTAGATTGATAACAGTGAGTGTAATAAGTATAGCAATTGTCGATCTATCGATCATATAAGCATAATATGGCTAATAATATGGGTTAGATTGATAATGATAAGAGTAATAACTATAGTAATTGTCGTTCTATCGATCATATAAGCATGATATGGCTAATAATATGAGTTAGATTGATTATAATAAGAGTAATAGGTATAGTAATTGTCGTTCTATCGATCATACCTGCATAATATGGTTAATAATATGAGTTAGATTGGTAATGGTGAGTGTAATAAGTATAGTAATTGTAGTTCTATTGCTCATATAAGCATAATATGGTTAATAATATGCGATAGATTGATAGTAATAAGAGTAATGAGTATAGTAATTGCCGTTCTATCGATCACATAAGCATAATATGGCCAATAAAATGAGTTAGATTGATAATAATAAGAGTAATAAGTATAGTAATTGTCGTTCTATCGATCACATAAGCATAATATGGCTAATAATATGAGTTAGATTGATAATAATAAGAGTAACCAGTATAGTAATTGTCGTTCTATCGATCATATAAGCATAATATGGCTAATAATATGAGTTAGATTGGAAATGGTGAGTGTAATAAGTATAGTAATTGTAGTTCTATTGCTCATATAAGCATAATATGGTTAATAATATGCGTTAGATTCATAATAATAAGAGTAATATGTATAGTGATTGTCGTCCTATCGATCATATCTGCATAATATGGTTAATAATATGAGTTAGATTGACAATAGTGAGTGCAATAAGTATAGTAATTGTCGTTCTATCGATCACATAAGCATAATATGGCTAATAATATGAGATAAATGGATAATAATAAGAGTAATAAGTATAGTAATTGTCGTCCTATCGAACATATCTGCATAATATGGTTCATAGTATGAGTTAGATTGATAACAGTGAGTGTAATAAGTATAGTAATTGTACTTCTATTGCTCATATAAGCATAATTTGGTTAATAATATGCGTTAGATTGATAATAATAAGAGTAATGAGTATAGTAATTGTCGTTCTAGCGATCATATAAGCATAATATGGCTAATAGTATGAGTTAGATTGATAATAATAAGAGTAATAAGTATAGTAATGGTCCGTCTATCGATCATATCTGCATAATATGGTTCATAATATGAGTTAGATTGATAATAGTGAGTGTAATAAGTATAGTAATTGTAGTTCTATTGCTCATATAAGCATAATATGGGTAGTAATATGCGATAGATTGATAATAATAAAAGTAATAAGTATAGTAATTGTCGTTCTATCGATCACATAAGCATAATATGGCTAATAATGTGAGTTAGATTGATAATAGTAAGAGTAATAAGTATAGTAATTATCGTTCTACCGATCATATAAGCATAATATGGCTAATAATATGAGTTAGATTGATAACAGTGAGTGTAATAAGTATAGTAATTGTCGATCTATCGATCACATAAGCATAATATGGCCAATAATATAAGTTAGATTGATAATAGTAAGAGTAATAAGTATAGTAATTGTCGTTCTATCGATCACATAAGCATAATATGGCTAATAATATGAGTTAGATTGATAATAGTAAGAGTAATAAGTATAGTGATTATCGTTCTACCGATCATATAAGCATAATATGGTTCATAATATGAGTTAGATTGATAATAGTGAGTGCAATAAGTATAGTAATTGTAGTTCTATTGCTCATATAAGCATAATATGGTTAATAATATGCGATAGATTGATAATAATAAGAGTAATGAGTATAGTAATTGTCGTCCTATCGATCATATTTGCATAATATGGTTAATAATATGAGTTAGATTGACAATAGTGAGTGTAATAAGTATAGTAATTGTCGTTCTATCGATCACATAAGCATAATATGGCTAATAATATGAGATAGATGGATAATAATAAGAGTAATAAGTATAGTAATTGTCGTCCTATCGAGCATATCTGCATAATATGGTTCATAATATGAGTTAGATTGATAACAGTGAGTGTAATAAGTATAGTAATTGTACTTCTATTGCTCATATAAGCATAATATGGTTAATAATATGCGTTAGATTGATAATAATAAGAGTAATGAGTATAGTAATTGTCGTTCTAGCGATCATATAAGCATAATATGGCTAATAATATGAGTTAGATTGATAATAATAAGAGTAATAAGTATAGTAATTGTCGTTCTATCGATCATATCTGCATAATATGGTTCATAATATGAGTTAGATTGATAATAGTGAGTGTAATAAGTATAGTAATTGTAGTTCTATTGCTCATATAAGCATAATATGGGTAGTAATATGCGATAGATTGATAATAATAAAAGTAATAAGTATAGTAATTGTCGTTCTATCGATCACATAAGCATAATATGGCTAATAATGTGAGTTAGATTGATAATAGTAAGAGTAATAAGTATAGTAATTATCGTTCTACCGATCATATAAGCATAATATGGCTAATAATATGAGTTAGATTGATAACAGTGAGTGTAATAAGTATAGTAATTGTCGATCTATCGATCATATGAGCTTAATATGGCTAATAATATGAGTTAGATTGGTAATGGTGAGTGTAATAAGTATAGTAATTGTAGTTCTATTGCTCATATAAGCATAATATGGTTAATAATATGCGATAGATTGATAATAATAAGAGTAATGAGTATAGTAATTGTCGTCCTATCGATCATATTTGCATAATATGGTTAATAATATGAGTTAGATTGACAATAGTGAGTGTAATAAGTATAGTAATTGTACTTCTATTGCTCATATAAGCATAATTTGGTTAATAATATGCGTTAGATTGATAATAATAAGAGTAATGAGTATAGTAATTGTCGTTCTAGCGATCATATAAGCATAATATGGCTAATAGTATGAGTTAGATTGATAATAATAAGAGTAATAAGTATAGTAATTGTCGTTCTATCGATCATATCTGCATAATATGGTTAATAATATGAGTTAAATTGATAATAGTGAGTGTAATAAGTATTGTAATTGTCGTTCTGTCGTCCAAATAAGCATAATATGGCTAATACTACAAGCTAGATTGATAATAATAACAGTAATAAGTATAGTAATTGTCGTTCTATCGATCACATAAGCATAATATGGCCAATAATATGAGTTAGATTAATAATAATAAAAGTAATAAGTATAGTAATTGTCGTTCTATCGATCATATCTGCATAATATGGTTAATAATATGAGTTAGATTGATAATAATAAGAGTAATGAGTATAGTAATTGTCGTTCTATCGATCATATAAGCATAATATGGTTAATAATATGAGTTAGATTGGTAATGGTGAGTGTAATAAGTATAGTAATTGAAGCTCTATTGCTCATATAAGCATAATATGGTTAATAATATGCGCTAGATTGATAATAATAAGAGCAATGAGTATAGTAATTGTCGTTCTATCGATCACATAAGCATAATACGGCTAATAATATGAGATAGATGGATAATAATAAGAGTAATAAGTATAGTAATTGTCGTCCTATCGAGCATATCTGCATAATATGGTTCATAAAATGAGGTAGATTGATAATAGTGAGTGTAATAAGTATAGTAATTGTAGTTCTATTGCTCATATAAGCATAATATGGGTAGTAATATGCGATAGATTGATAATAATAAGAGTAATAAGTATAGTAATTGTCGTTCTATCGATCACATAAGCATAATATGTCTAATAATGTGAGTTAGATTGATAATAGTAAGAGTAATAAGTATAGTAATTATCGTTCTACCGATCATATAAGCATAATATGGCTAATAATATGAGTTAGATTGATAACAGTGAGTGTAATAAGTATAGCAATTGTCGATCTATCGATCATATAAGCATAATATGGCTAATAATATGGGTTAGATTGATAATGATAAGAGTAATAACTATAGTAATTGTCGTTCTATCGATCATATAAGCATGATATGGCTAATAATATGAGTTAGATTGATTATAATAAGAGTAATAGGTATAGTAATTGTCGTTCTATCGATCATATCTGCATAATATGGTTAATAATATGAGTTAGATTGGTAATGGTGAGTGTAATAAGTATAGTAATTGTAGTTCTATTGCTCATATAAGCATAATATGGTTAATAATATGCGATAGATTGATAGTAATAAGAGTAATGAGTATAGTAATTGCCGTTCTATCGATCACATAAGCATAATATGGCCAATAAAATGAGTTAGATTGATAATAATAAGAGTAATAAGTATAGTAATTGTCGTTCTATCGATCACATAACCATAATATGGCTAATAATATGAGTTAGATTGATAATAATAAGAGTAACCAGTATAGTAATTGTCGTTCTATCGATCATATAAGCATAATATGGCTAATAATATGAGTTAGATTGATAATAATAAGAGTAATGAGTATAGTAATTGTCGTTCTATCGATCATATCTGCATAATATGGTTAATAATATGAGTTAAATTGATAATAGTGAGTGTAATAAGTATTGTAATTGTCGTTCTGTCGTCCATATAAGCATAATATGGCTAATACTACAAGCTAGATTGATAATAATAACAGTAATAAGTATAGTAATTGTCGTTCTATCGATCACATAAGCATAATATGGCCAATAATATGAGTTAGATTAATAATAATAAAAGTAATAAGTATAGTAATTGTCGTTCTATCGATCATATCTGCATAATATGGTTAATAATATGAGTTAGATTGATAATAGTGAGTGTAATAAGTATAGTAATTGTAGTTCTATTGCTCACATAAGCATAATATGGCTAATAATATGAGTTAGATTGATAATGATAAGAGTAACCAGTATAGTAATTGTCGTTCTATCGATCATATAAGCATAATATGGCTAATAATATGAGTTAGATTGATAATAATAAGAGTAATGAGTATAGTAATTGTCGTTCTATCGATCATATAAGCATAATATGGTTAATAATATGAGTTAGATTGGTAATGGTGAGTGTAATAAGTATAGTAATTGAAGCTCTATTGCTCATATAAGCATAATATGGTTAATAATATGCGCTAGATTGATAATAATAAGAGCAATGAGTATAGTAATTGTCGTTCTATCGATCACATAAGCATAATACGGCTAATAATATGAGATAGATGGATAATAATAAGAGTAATAAGTATAGTAATTGTCGTCCTATCGAGCATATCTGCATAATATGGTTCATAAAATGAGTTAGATTAATAACAGTGAGTGTCATAAGTATAGTAATTGTACTTCTATTGCTCATATAAGCATTATATGGTTAATAATATGCGTTAGATTGATAATAATAAGAGTAATGAGTATAGTAATTGTCGTTCTAGCAATCATATAAGCATAATATGGCTAATAATATGAGTTAGATTGATAATAATAAGAGTAATAAGTATAGTAATTGTCCGTCTATCGATCATATCTGCATAATATGGTTCATAATATGAGGTAGATTGATAATAGTGAGTGTAATAAGTATAGTAATTGTAGTTCTATTGCTCATATAAGCATAATATGGGTAGTAATATGCGATAGATTGATAATAATAAGAGTAATAAGTATAGTAATTGTCGTTCTATCGATCACATAAGCATAATATGTCTAATAATGTGAGTTAGATTGATTATAATAAGAGTAATAGGTATAGTAATTGTCGTTCTATCGATCATATCTGCATAATATGGTTAATAATATGAGTTAGATTGGTAATGGTGAGTGTAATAAGTATAGTAATTGTAGTTCTATTGCTCATATAAGCATAATATGGTTAATAATATGCGATAGATTGATAGTAATAAGAGTAATGAGTATAGTAATTGCCGTTCTATCGATCACATAAGCATAATATGGCCAATAAAATGAGTTAGATTGATAATAATAAGAGTAATAAGTATAGTAATTGTCGTTCTATCGATCACATAAGCATAATATGGCTAATAATATGAGTTAGATTGATAATAATAAGAGTAACCAGTATAGTAATTGTCGTTCTATCGATCATATAAGCATAATATGGCTAATAATATGAGTTAGATTGATAATAATAAGAGTAATGAGTATAGTAATTGTCGTTCTATCGATCATATCTGCATAATATGGTTAATAATATGAGTTAAATTGATAATAGTGAGTGTAATAAGTATTGTAATTGTCGTTCTGTCGTCCATATAAGCATAATATGGCTAATACTACAAGCTAGATTGATAATAATAACAGTAATAAGTATAGTAATTGTCGTTCTATCGATCACATAAGCATAATATGGCCAATAATATGAGTTAGATTAATAATAATAAAAGTAATAAGTATAGTAATTGTCGTTCTATCGATCATATCTGCATAATATGGTTAATAATATGAGTTAGATTGATAATAGTGAGTGTAATAAGTATAGTAATTGTAGTTCTATTGCTCACATAAGCATAATATGGCTAATAATATGAGTTAGATTGATAATGATAAGAGTAACCAGTATAGTAATTGTCGTTCTATCGATCATATAAGCATAATATGGCTAATAATATGAGTTAGATTGATAATAATAAGAGTAATGAGTATAGTAATTGTCGTTCTATCGATCATATAAGCATAATATGGTTAATAATATGAGTTAGATTGGTAATGGTGAGTGTAATAAGTATAGTAATTGAAGTTCTATTGCTCATATAAGCATAATATGGTTAATAATATGCGCTAGATTGATAATAATAAGAGCAATGAGTATAGTAATTGTCGTTCTATCGATCACATAAGCATAATACGGCTAATAATATGAGATAGATGGATAATAATAAGAGTAATAAGTATAGTAATTGTCGTCCTATCGAGCATATCTGCATAATATGGTTCATAAAATGAGTTAGATTAATAACAGTGAGTGTCATAAGTATAGTAATTGTACTTCTATTGCTCATATAAGCATTATATGGTTAATAATATGCGTTAGATTGATAATAATAAGAGTAATGAGTATAGTAATTGTCGTTCTAGCGATCATATAAGCATAATATGGCTAATAATATGAGTTAGATTGATAATAATAAGAGTAATAAGTATAGTAATTGTCCGTCTATCGATCATATCTGCATAATATGGTTCATAATATGAGGTAGATTGATAATAGTGAGTGTAATAAGTATAGTAATTGTAGTTCTATTGCTCATATAAGCATAATATGGGTAGTAATATGCGATAGATTGATAATAATAAGAGTAATAAGTATAGTAATTGTCGTTCTATCGATCACATAAGCATAATATGTCTAATAATGTGAGTTAGATTGATAATAGTAAGAGTAATAAGTATAGTAATTATCGTTCTACCGATCATATAAGCATAATATGGCTAATAATATGAGTTAGATTGATAACAGTGAGTGTAATAAGTATAGCAATTGTCGATCTATCGATCATATAAGCATAATATGGCTAATAATATGATTTAGATTGATAATGATAAGAGTAATAACTATAGTAATTGTCGTTCTATCGATCATATAAGCATGATATGGCTAATAATATGAGTTAGATTGATTATAATAAGAGTAATAGGTATAGTAATTGTCGTTCTATCGATCATATCTGCATAATATGGTTAATAATATGAGTTAGATTGGTAATGGTGAGTGTAATAAGTATAGTAATTGTAGTTCTATTGCTCATATAAGCATAATATGGTTAATAATATGCGTTAGATTCATAATAATAAGAGTAATATGTATAGTGATTGTCGTCCTATCGATCATATCTGCATAATATGGTTAATAATATGAGTTAGATTGACAATAGTGAGTGCAATAAGTATAGTAATTGTCGTTCTATCGATCACATAAGCATAATATGGCTAATAATATGAGATAAATGGATAATAATAAGAGTAATAAGTATAGTAATTGTCGTCCTATCGAACATATCTGCATAATATGGTTCATAGTATGAGTTAGATTGATAACAGTGAGTGTAATAAGTATAGTAATTGTACTTCTATTGCTCATATAAGCATAATTTGGTTAATAATATGCGTTAGATTGATAATAATAAGAGTAATGAGTATAGTAATTGTCGTTCTAGCGATCATATAAGCATAATATGGCTAATAGTATGAGTTAGATTGATAATAATAAGAGTAATAAGTATAGTAATGGTCCGTCTATCGATCATATCTGCATAATATGGTTCATAATATGCGATAGATTGATAATAATAAGAGTAATAAGTATAGTAATTGTCGTTCTATCGATCACATAAGCATAATATGGCTAATAATGTGAGTTAGATTGATAATAGTAAGAGTAATAAGTATAGTAATTATCGTTCTACCGATCATATAAGCATAATATGGCTAATAATATGAGTTAGATTGATAACAGTGAGTGTAATAAGTATAGTAATTGTCGATCTATCGATCATATAAGCATAATATGGCTAATAATATGGGTTAGATTGATAATGATAAGAGTAATAACCATAGTAATTGTCGTTCTATCGATCATATAAGCATGATATGGCTAATAATATGAGTTAGATTGATTATAATAAGAGTAATAAGTATAGTAATTGTCGTTCTATCGATCATATCTGCATAATATGGTTAATAATATGAGTTAGATTGGTAATGGTGAGTGTAATAAGTATAGTAATTGTAGTTCTATTGCTCATATAAGCATAATATGGTTAATAATATGCGATAGATTGATAGTAATAAGAGTAATGAGTATAGTAATTGCCGTTCTATCGATCACATAAGCATAATATGGCCAATAAAATGAGGTAGATTGATAATAATAATAGTAATAAGTATAGTAATTGTCGTTCTATCGATCACATAAGCATAATATGGCTAATAATATGAGTTAGATTGATAATGATAAGAGTAACCAGTATAGTAATTGTCGTTCTATCGATCATATAAGCATAATATGGCTAATAATATGAGTTAGATTGATAATAATAAGAGTAATGAGTATAGTAATTGTCGTTCTATCGATCATATAAGCATAATATGGTTAATAATATGAGTTAGATTGGTAATGGTGAGTGTAATAAGTATAGTAATTGTAGTTCTGTTGCTCATATAAGCATAATATGGTTAATAATATGCGTTAGATTGATAATAATAAGAGTAATGAGTATAGTAGTTGTCGTTCTATCGAACACATAACCATAATATGGCCAATAATATGAGTTAAATTGATAATAATAAGAGTAATAAGTATAGTAATTGTCGTCTATCGATCATATAGGCATAATATGGCTAATAATATGAGTTATATTGATAGAATAAGAGTAATAAGTATAGTAATTGTCGTTCTATCGATCATATCTGCATAATATAGTTAATAATATGAGTTAGATTGACAATAGTGAGTGTAATAAGTATAGTAATTGTCGTTCTATCGATCACATAAGCATAATATGGCTAATAATATGAGATAGATGGATAATAATAAGAGTAATAAGTATAGTAATTGTCGTCCTATCGAGCATATCTGCATAATATGGTTCATAGTATGAGTTAGATTGATAACAGTGAGTGTCATAAGTATAGTAATTGTACTTCTATTGCTCATATAAGCATTATATAGTTAATAATATGCGTTAGATTGATAATAATAAGAGTAATGAGTATAGTAATTGTCGTTCTAGCGATCATATAAGCATAATATGGCTAATAATATGAGTTAGATTGATAACAATAAGAGTAATAAGTATAGTGATTGTCGTTCTATCGATCATATCTGCATAATATGGTTCATAATATGAGTTAGATTGATAATAGTGAGTGCAATAAGTATAGTAATTGTAGTTCTATTGCTCATATAAGCATAATATGGTTAATAATATGCGATAGATTGATAATAATAAGAGTAATGAGTATAGTAATTGTCGTCCTATCGATCATATCTGCATAATATGGTTAATAATATGAGTTAGATTGACAATAGTGAGTGTAATAAGTATAGTAATTGTCGTCTATCGATCATATAAGCATAATATGGCTAATAATATGAGTTGGATTGATAATAATAAGAGTAATAAGTACAGTAATTGTCGTTCTATCGATCATATCTGCATAATATGGTTAATAATATGAGTTAAATGGATAATAGTGAGTGTAATAAGTATTGTAATTGTCGTTCTGTCGTCCATATAAGCATAATATGGCTAATACTACAAGCTAGATTGATAATAATAAGAGTAATAAGTATAGTAATTGTCGTTCTATCGATCACATAAGCATAATATGGCCAATAATATAAGTTAGATTGATAATAGTAAGAGTAATAAGTATAGTAATTGTCGTTCTATCGATCACATAAGCATAATATGGCTAATAATATGAGTTAGATTGATAATAGTAAGAGTAATAAGTATAGTGATTATCGTTCTACCGATCATATAAGCATAATATGGCTAATAATATGAGTTAGATTGGTAATGGTGAGTGTAATAAGTATAGTAATTGTAGTTCTATTGCTCATATAAGCATAATATGGTTAATAATATGCGATAGATTGATAATAATAAGAGTAATGAGTATAGTAATTGTCGTCCTATCGATCATATTTGCATAATATGGTTAATAATATGAGTTAGATTGACAATAGTGAGTGTAATAAGTATAGTAATTGTCGTTCTATCGATCACATAAGCATAATATGGCTAATAATATGAGATAGATGGATAATAATAAGAGTAATAAGTATAGTAATTGTCGTCCTATCGAGCATATCTGCATAATATGGTTCATAATATGAGTTAGATTGATAACAGTGAGTGTAATAAGTATAGTAATTGTACTTCTATTGCTCATATAAGCATAATATGGTTAATAATATGCGTTAGATTGATAATAATAAGAGTAATGAGTATAGTAATTGTCGTTCTAGCGATCATATAAGCATAATATGGCTAATAATATGAGTTAGATTGATAATAATAAGAGTAATGAGTATAGTAATTGCCGTTCTATCGATCACATAAGCATAATATGGCCAATAAAATGAGTTAGATTGATAATAATAAGAGTAATAAGTATAGTAATTGTCGTTCTATCGATCACATAAGCATAATATGGCTAATAATATGAGTTAGATTGATAATAATAAGAGTAACCAGTATAGTAATTGTCGTTCTATCGATCATATAAGCATAATATGGCTAATAATATGAGTTAGATTGATAATAATAAGAGTAATGAGTATAGTAATTGTCGTTCTATCGATCATATCTGCATAATATGGTTAATAATATGAGTTAAATTGATAATAGTGAGTGTAATAAGTATTGTAATTGTCGTTCTGTCGTCCATATAAGCATAATATGGCTAATACTACAAGCTAGATTGATAATAATAACAGTAATAAGTATAGTAATTGTCGTTCTATCGATCACATAAGCATAATATGGCCAATAATATGAGTTAGATTAATAATAATAAAAGTAATAAGTATAGTAATTGTCGTTCTATCGATCATATCTGCATAATATGGTTAATAATATGAGTTAGATTGATAATAGTGAGTGTAATAAGTATAGTAATTGTAGTTCTATTGCTCACATAAGCATAATATGGCTAATAATATGAGTTAGATTGATAATGATAAGAGTAACCAGTATAGTAATTGTCGTTCTATCGATCATATAAGCATAATATGGCTAATAATATGAGTTAGATTGATAATAATAAGAGTAATGAGTATAGTAATTGTCGTTCTATCGATCATATAAGCATAATATGGTTAATAATATGAGTTAGATTGGTAATGGTGAGTGTAATAAGTATAGTAATTGAAGTTCTATTGCTCATATAAGCATAATATGGTTAATAATATGCGCTAGATTGATAATAATAAGAGCAATGAGTATAGTAATTGTCGTTCTATCGATCACATAAGCATAATACGGCTAATAATATGAGATAGATGGATAATAATAAGAGTAATAAGTATAGTAATTGTCGTCCTATCGAGCATATCTGCATAATATGGTTCATAAAATGAGTTAGATTAATAACAGTGAGTGTCATAAGTATAGTAATTGTACTTCTATTGCTCATATAAGCATTATATGGTTAATAATATGCGTTAGATTGATAATAATAAGAGTAATGAGTATAGTAATTGTCGTTCTAGCGATCATATAAGCATAATATGGCTAATAATATGAGTTAGATTGATAATAATAAGAGTAATAAGTATAGTAATTGTCCGTCTATCGATCATATCTGCATAATATGGTTCATAATATGAGGTAGATTGATAATAGTGAGTGTAATAAGTATAGTAATTGTAGTTCTATTGCTCATATAAGCATAATATGGGTAGTAATATGCGATAGATTGATAATAATAAGAGTAATAAGTATAGTAATTGTCGTTCTATCGATCACATAAGCATAATATGTCTAATAATGTGAGTTAGATTGATAATAGTAAGAGTAATAAGTATAGTAATTATCGTTCTACCGATCATATAAGCATAATATGGCTAATAATATGAGTTAGATTGATAACAGTGAGTGTAATAAGTATAGCAATTGTCGATCTATCGATCATATAAGCATAATATGGCTAATAATATGATTTAGATTGATAATGATAAGAGTAATAACTATAGTAATTGTCGTTCTATCGATCATATAAGCATGATATGGCTAATAATATGAGTTAGATTGATTATAATAAGAGTAATAGGTATAGTAATTGTCGTTCTATCGATCATATCTGCATAATATGGTTAATAATATGAGTTAGATTGGTAATGGTGAGTGTAATAAGTATAGTAATTGTAGTTCTATTGCTCATATAAGCATAATATGGTTAATAATATGCGTTAGATTCATAATAATAAGAGTAATATGTATAGTGATTGTCGTCCTATCGATCATATCTGCATAATATGGTTAATAATATGAGTTAGATTGACAATAGTGAGTGCAATAAGTATAGTAATTGTCGTTCTATCGATCACATAAGCATAATATGGCTAATAATATGAGATAAATGGATAATAATAAGAGTAATAAGTATAGTAATTGTCGTCCTATCGAACATATCTGCATAATATGGTTCATAGTATGAGTTAGATTGATAACAGTGAGTGTAATAAGTATAGTAATTGTACTTCTATTGCTCATATAAGCATAATTTGGTTAATAATATGCGTTAGATTGATAATAATAAGAGTAATGAGTATAGTAATTGTCGTTCTAGCGATCATATAAGCATAATATGGCTAATAGTATGAGTTAGATTGATAATAATAAGAGTAATAAGTATAGTAATGGTCCGTCTATCGATCATATCTGCATAATATGGTTCATAATATGCGATAGATTGATAATAATAAGAGTAATAAGTATAGTAATTGTCGTTCTATCGATCACATAAGCATAATATGGCTAATAATGTGAGTTAGATTGATAATAGTAAGAGTAATAAGTATAGTAATTATCGTTCTACCGATCATATAAGCATAATATGGCTAATAATATGAGTTAGATTGATAACAGTGAGTGTAATAAGTATAGTAATTGTCGATCTATCGATCATATAAGCATAATATGGCTAATAATATGGGTTAGATTGATAATGATAAGAGTAATAACCATAGTAATTGTCGTTCTATCGATCATATAAGCATGATATGGCTAATAATATGAGTTAGATTGATTATAATAAGAGTAATAAGTATAGTAATTGTCGTTCTATCGATCATATCTGCATAATATGGTTAATAATATGAGTTAGATTGGTAATGGTGAGTGTAATAAGTATAGTAATTGTAGTTCTATTGCTCATATAAGCATAATATGGTTAATAATATGCGATAGATTGATAGTAATAAGAGTAATGAGTATAGTAATTGCCGTTCTATCGATCACATAAGCATAATATGGCCAATAAAATGAGGTAGATTGATAATAATAATAGTAATAAGTATAGTAATTGTCGTTCTATCGATCACATAAGCATAATATGGCTAATAATATGAGTTAGATTGATAATGATAAGAGTAACCAGTATAGTAATTGTCGTTCTATCGATCATATAAGCATAATATGGCTAATAATATGAGTTAGATTGATAATAATAAGAGTAATGAGTATAGTAATTGTCGTTCTATCGATCATATAAGCATAATATGGTTAATAATATGAGTTAGATTGGTAATGGTGAGTGTAATAAGTATAGTAATTGTAGTTCTGTTGCTCATATAAGCATAATATGGTTAATAATATGCGTTAGATTGATAATAATAAGAGTAATGAGTATAGTAGTTGTCGTTCTATCGAACACATAACCATAATATGGCCAATAATATGAGTTAAATTGATAATAATAAGAGTAATAAGTATAGTAATTGTCGTCTATCGATCATATAGGCATAATATGGCTAATAATATGAGTTATATTGATAGAATAAGAGTAATAAGTATAGTAATTGTCGTTCTATCGATCATATCTGCATAATATAGTTAATAATATGAGTTAGATTGACAATAGTGAGTGTAATAAGTATAGTAATTGTCGTTCTATCGATCACATAAGCATAATATGGCTAATAATATGAGATAGATGGATAATAATAAGAGTAATAAGTATAGTAATTGTCGTCCTATCGAGCATATCTGCATAATATGGTTCATAGTATGAGTTAGATTGATAACAGTGAGTGTCATAAGTATAGTAATTGTACTTCTATTGCTCATATAAGCATTATATAGTTAATAATATGCGTTAGATTGATAATAATAAGAGTAATGAGTATAGTAATTGTCGTTCTAGCGATCATATAAGCATAATATGGCTAATAATATGAGTTAGATTGATAACAATAAGAGTAATAAGTATAGTGATTGTCGTTCTATCGATCATATCTGCATAATATGGTTCATAATATGAGTTAGATTGATAATAGTGAGTGCAATAAGTATAGTAATTGTAGTTCTATTGCTCATATAAGCATAATATGGTTAATAATATGCGATAGATTGATAATAATAAGAGTAATGAGTATAGTAACTGTCGTCCTATCGATCATATCTGCATAATATGGTTAATAATATGAGTTAGATTGACAATAGTGAGTGTAATAAGTATAGTAATTGTCGTCTATCGATCATATAAGCATAATATGGCTAATAATATGAGTTGGATTGATAATAATAAGAGTAATAAGTACAGTAATTGTCGTTCTATCGATCATATCTGCATAATATGGTTAATAATATGAGTTAAATGGATAATAGTGAGTGTAATAAGTATTGTAATTGTCGTTCTGTCGTCCATATAAGCATAATATGGCTAATACTACAAGCTAGATTGATAATAATAAGAGTAATAAGTATAGTAATTGTCGTTCTATCGATCACATAAGCATAATATGGCCAATAATATAAGTTAGATTGATAATAGTAAGAGTAATAAGTATAGTAATTGTCGTTCTATCGATCATATCTGCATAATATGGTTCATAATATGAGTTAGGTTGATAATAGTGAGCGTAATAAGTATAGTAATTGTAGTTCTATTGCTCATATAAGCATAATATGGTTAATAATATGCGATAGATTGATAATAATAAGAGTAATGAGTATAGTAATTGTCGTCCTATCGATCATATCTGCATAATATGGTTAATAATATGAGTTAGATTGACAATAGTGAGTGTAATAAGTATAGTAATTGTCGTCTACCGATCATATAAGCATAATATGGCTAATAATATGGGTTAGATTGATAATGATAAGAGTAATAACTATAGTAATTGTCGTTCTATCGATCATATAAGCATGATATGGCTAATAATATGAGTTAGATTGATTATAATAAGAGTAATAAGTATAGTAATTGTCGTTCTATCGATCATATCTGCATAATATGGTTAATAATATGAGTTAGATTGGTAATGGTGAGTGTAATAAGTATCGTAGTTGTAGTTCTATTGCTCATATAAGCATAATATGGGTAGTAATATGCGATAGATTGATAATAATAAGAGTAATAAGTATAGTAATTGTCGTTCTATCGATCACATAAGCATAATATGTCTAATAATGTGAGTTAGATTGATAATAGTAAGAGTAATAAGTATAGTAATTATCGTTCTACCGATCATATAAGCATAATATGGCTAATAATATGAGTTAGATTGATAACAGTGAGTGTAATAAGTATAGCAATTGTCGATCTATCGATCATATAAGCATAATATGGCTAATAATATGGGTTAGATTGATAATGATAAGAGTAATAACTATAGTAATTGTCGTTCTATCGATCATATAAGCATGATATGGCTAATAATATGAGTTAGATTGATTATAATAAGAGTAATAGGTATAGTAATTGTCGTTCTATCGATCATATCTGCATAATATGGTTAATAATATGAGTTAGATTGGTAATGGTGAGTGTAATAAGTATAGTAATTGTAGTTCTATTGCTCATATAAGCATAATATGGTTAATAATATGCGATAGATTGATAGTAATAAGAGTAATGAGTATAGTAATTGCCGTTCTATCGATCACATAAGCATAATATGGCCAATAAAATGAGTTAGATTGATAATAATAAGAGTAATAAGTATAGTAATTGTCGTTCTATCGATCACATAAGCATAATATGGCTAATAATATGAGTTAGATTGATAATAATAAGAGTAACCAGTATAGTAATTGTCGTTCTATCGATCATATAAGCATAATATGGCTAATAATATGAGTTAGATTGATAATAATAAGAGTAATGAGTATAGCAATTGTCGTTCTATCGATCATATAAGCATAATATGGTTAATAATATGAGTTAGATTGGAAATGGTGAGTGTAATAAGTATAGTAATTGTAGTTCTATTGCTCATATAAGCATAATATGGTTAATAATATGCGTTAGATTCATAATAATAAGAGTAATATGTATAGTGATTGTCGTCCTATCGATCATATCTGCATAATATGGTTAATAATATGAGTTAGATTGACAATAGTGAGTGCAATAAGTATAGTAATTGTCGTTCTATCGATCACATAAGCATAATATGGCTAATAATATGAGATAAATGGATAATAATAAGAGTAATAAGTATAGTAATTGTCGTCCTATCGAACATATCTGCATAATATGGTTCATAGTATGAGTTAGATTGATAACAGTGAGTGTAATAAGTATAGTAATTGTACTTCTATTGCTCATATAAGCATAATTTGGTTAATAATATGCGTTAGATTGATAATAATAAGAGTAATGAGTATAGTAATTGTCGTTCTAGCGATCATATAAGCATAATATGGCTAATAGTATGAGTTAGATTGATAATAATAAGAGTAATAAGTATAGTAATGGTCCGTCTATCGATCATATCTGCATAATATGGTTCATAATATGCGATAGATTGATAATAATAAGAGTAATAAGTATAGTAATTGTCGTTCTATCGATCACATAAGCATAATATGGCTAATAATGTGAGTTAGATTGATAATAGTAAGAGTAATAAGTATAGTAATTATCGTTCTACCGATCATATAAGCATAATATGGCTAATAATATGAGTTAGATTGATAACAGTGAGTGTAATAAGTATAGTAATTGTCGATCTATCGATCATATAAGCATAATATGGCTAATAATATGGGTTAGATTGATAATGATAAGAGTAATAACCATAGTAATTGTCGTTCTATCGATCATATAAGCATGATATGGCTAATAATATGAGTTAGATTGATTATAATAAGAGTAATAAGTATAGTAATTGTCGTTCTATCGATCATATCTGCATAATATGGTTAATAATATGAGTTAGATTGGTAATGGTGAGTGTAATAAGTATAGTAATTGTAGTTCTATTGCTCATATAAGCATAATATGGTTAATAATATGCGATAGATTGATAGTAATAAGAGTAATGAGTATAGTAATTGCCGTTCTATCGATCACATAAGCATAATATGGCCAATAAAATGAGGTAGATTGATAATAATAATAGTAATAAGTATAGTAATTGTCGTTCTATCGATCACATAAGCATAATATGGCTAATAATATGAGTTAGATTGATAATGATAAGAGTAACCAGTATAGTAATTGTCGTTCTATCGATCATATAAGCATAATATGGCTAATAATATGAGTTAGATTGATAATAATAAGAGTAATGAGTATAGTAATTGTCGTTCTATCGATCATATAAGCATAATATGGTTAATAATATGAGTTAGATTGGTAATGGTGAGTGTAATCAGTATAGTAATTGTAGTTCTGTTGCTCATATAAGCATAATATGGTTAATAATATGCGTTAGATTGATAATAATAAGAGTAATGAGTATAGTAGTTGTCGTTCTATCGAACACATAACCATAATATGGCCAATAATATGAGTTAAATTGATAATAATAAGAGTAATAAGTATAGTAATTGTCGTCTATCGATCATATAGGCATAATATGGCTAATAATATGAGTTATATTGATAATAATAAGAGTAATAAGTATAGTAATTGTCGTTCTATCGATCATATCTGCATAATATAGTTAATAATATGAGTTAGATTGACAATAGTGAGTGTAATAAGTATAGTAATTGTCGTTCTATCGATCACATAAGCATAATATGGCTAATAATATGAGATAGATGGATAATAATAAGAGTAATAAGTATAGTAATTGTCGTCCTATCGAGCATATCTGCATAATATGGTTCATAGTATGAGTTAGATTGATAACAGTGAGTGTCATAAGTACAGTAATTGTACTTCTATTGCTCATATAAGCATTATATAGTTAATAATATGCGTTAGATTGATAATAATAAGAGTAATGAGTATAGTAATTGTCGTTCTAGCGATCATATAAGCATAATATGGCTAATAATATGAGTTAGATTGATAACAATTAGAGTAATAAGTATAGTGATTGTCGTTCTATCGATCATATCTGCATAATATGGTTCATAATATGAGTTAGATTGATAATAGTGAGTGCAATAAGTATAGTAATTGTAGTTCTATTGCTCATATAAGCATAATATGGTTAATAATATGCGATAGATTGATAATAATAAGAGTAATGAGTATAGTAATTGTCGTCCTATCGATCATATCTGCATAATATGGTTAATAATATGAGTTAGATTGACAATAGTGAGTGTAATAAGTATAGTAATTGTCGTCTATCGATCATATAAGCATAATATGGCTAATAATATGAGTTGGATTGATAATAATAAGAGTAATAAGTATAGTAATTGTCGTTCTATCGATCATATCTGCATAATATGGTTAATAATATGAGTTAAATGGATAATAGTGAGTGTAATAAGTATTGTAATTGTCGTTCTGTCGTCCATATAAGCATAATATGGCTAATACTACAAGCTAGATTGATAATAATAAGAGTAATAAGTATAGTAATTGTCGTTCTATCGATCACATAAGCATAATATGGCCAATAATATAAGTTAGATTGATAATAGTAAGAGTAATAAGTATAGTAATTGTCGTTCTATCGATCACATAAGCATAATATGGCTAATAATATGAGTTAGATTGATAATAGTAAGAGTAATAAGTATAGTGATTATCGTTCTACCGATCATATAAGCATAATATGGCTAATAATATGAGTTAGATTGGTAATGGTGAGTGTAATAAGTATAGTAATTGTAGTTCTATTGCTCATATAAGCATAATATGGTTAATAATATGCGATAGATTGATAATAATAAGAGTAATGAGTATAGTAATTGTCGTCCTATCGATCATATTTGCATAATATGGTTAATAATATGAGTTAGATTGACAATAGTGAGTGTAATAAGTATAGTAATTGTCGTTCTATCGATCACATAAGCATAATATGGCTAATAATATGAGATAGATGGATAATAATAGGAGTAATAAGTATAGTAATTGTCGTCCTATCGAGCATATCTGCATAATATGGTTCATAATATGAGTTAGATTGATAACAGTGAGTGTAATAAGTATAGTAATTGTACTTCTATTGCTCATATAAGCATAATATGGTTAATAATATGCGTTAGATTGATAATAATAAGAGTAATGAGTATAGTAATTGTCGTTCTAGCGATCATATAAGCATAATATGGCTAATAATATGAGTTAGATTGATAATAATAAGAGTAATAAGTATAGTAATTGTCGTTCTATCGATCATATCTGCATAATATGGTTCATAATATGAGTTAGATTGATAATAGTGAGTGTAATAAGTATAGTAATTGTAGTTCTATTGCTCATATAAGCATAATATGGGTAGTAATATGCGATAGATTGATAATAATAAAAGTAATAAGTATAGTAATTGTCGTTCTATCGATCACATAAGCATAATATGGCTAATAATGTGAGTTAGATTGATAATAGTAAGAGTAATAAGTATAGTAATTATCGTTCTACCGATCATATAAGCATAATATGGCTAATAATATGAGTTAGATTGATAACAGTGAGTGTAATAAGTATAGTAATTGTCGATCTATCGATCATATGAGCTTAATATGGCTAATAATATGAGTTAGATTGGTAATGGTGAGTGTAATAAGTATAGTAATTGTAGTTCTATTGCTCATATAAGCATAATATGGTTAATAATATGCGATAGATTGATAATAATAAGAGTAATGAGTATAGTAATTGTCGTCCTATCGATCATATTTGCATAATATGGTTAATAATATGAGTTAGATTGACAATAGTGAGTGTAATAAGTATAGTAATTGTCGTTCTATCGATCACATAAGCATAATATGGCTAATAATATGAGATAGATGGATAATAATAAGAGTAATAAGTATAGTAATTGTCGTCCTATCGAGCATATCTGCATAATATGGTTCATAATATGAGTTAGATTGATAACAGTGAGTGTCATAAGTATAGTAATTGTACTTCTATTGCTCATATAAGCATTATATGGTTAATAATATGCGTTAGATTGATAATAATAAGAGTAATGAGTATAGTAATTGTCGTTTTAGGGATCATATAAGCATAATATGGCTAATAATATGAGTTAGATTGATAACAATAAGAGTAATAAGTATAGTAATTGTCGTTCTATCGATCACATAAGCATAATATGGCTAATAATATGAGATAGATGGATAATAATAAGAGTAATAAGTATAGTAATTGTCGTCCTATCGAGCATATCTGCATAATATGGTTCATAATATGAGTTAGATTGATAACAGTGAGTGTAATAAGTATAGTAATTGTACTTCTATTGCTCATATAAGCATAATATGGTTAATAATATGCGTTAGATTGATAATAATAAGAGTAATGAGTATAGTAATTGTCGTTCTAGCGATCATATAAGCATAATATGGCTAATAATATGAGTTAGGTTGATAATAATAACAGTAATAAGTATAGTAATTGTCGTTCTATCGATCATATCTGCATAATATGGTTCATAATATGAGTTAGATTGATAATAGTGAGTGTAATAAGTATAGTAATTGTAGGTCTATTGCTCATATAAGCATAATATGGGTAGTAATATGCGATAGATTGATAATAATAAGAGTAATAAGTATAGTAATTGTCGTTCTATCGATCACATAAGCATAATATGGCTAATAATGTGAGTTAGATTGATAATAGTAAGAGTAATAAGTATAGTAATTATCGTTCTACCGATCATATAAGCATAATATGGCTAATAATATGAGTTAGATTGATAACAGTGAGTGTAATAAGTATAGTAATTGTCGATCTATCGATCATATGAGCATAATATGGCTAATAATATGAGTTAGATTGGTAATGGTGAGTGTAATAAGTATAGTAATTGTAGTTCTATTGCTCATATAAGCATAATATGGTTAATAATATGCGATAGATTGATAATAATAAGAGTAATGAGTATAGTAATTGTCGTCCTATCGATCATATTTGCATAATATGGTTAATAATATGAGTTAGATTGACAATAGTGAGTGTAATAAGTATAGTAATTGTCGTTCTATCGATCACATAAGCATAATATGGCTAATAATATGAGATAGATGGATAATAATAAGAGTAATAAGTATAGTAATTTTCGTCCTATCGAGCATATCTGCATAATATGGTTCATAATATGAGTTAGATTGATAACAGTGAGTGTCATAAGTATAGTAATTGTACTTCTATTGCTCATATAAGCATTATATGGTTAATAATATGCGTTAGATTGATAATAATAAGAGTAATGAGTATAGTAATTGTCGTTCTAGGGATCATATATGCATAATATGGCTAATAATATGAGTTAGATTGATAACAATAAGAGTAATAAGTATAGTAATTGTCGTTCTATCGATCATATCTGCATAATATGGTTCATAATATGAGTTAGGTTGATAATAGTGAGCGTAATAAGTATAGTAATTGTAGTTCTATTGCTCATATAAGCATAATATGGTTAATAATATGCGATAGATTGATAATAATAAGAGTAATGAGTATAGTAATTGTCGTCCTATCGATCATATCTGCATAATATGGTTAATAATATGAGTTAGATTGACAATAGTGAGTGTAATAAGTATAGTAATTGTCGTCTACCGATCATATAAGCATAATATGGCTAATAATATGGGTTAGATTGATAATGATAAGAGTAATAACTATAGTAATTGTCGTTCTATCGATCATATAAGCATGATATGGCTAATAATATGAGTTAGATTGATTATAATAAGAGTAATAAGTATAGTAATTGTCGTTCTATCGATCATATCTGCATAATATGGTTAATAATATGAGTTAGATTGGTAATGGTGAGTGTAATAAGTATCGTAATTGTAGTTCTATTGCTCATATAAGCATAATATGGTTAATAATATGCGATAGATTGATAGTAATAAGAGTAATGAGTATAGTAATTGCCGTTCTATCGATCACATAAGCATAATATGGCCAATAAAATGAGTTAGATTGATAATAATAAGAGTAACAAGTATAGTAATTGTCGTTCTATCGATCACATAAGCATAATATGGCTAATAATATGAGTTAGATTGATAATAATAAGAGTAACCAGTATAGTAATTGTCGTTCTATCGATCATATAAGCATAATATGGCTAATAATATGAGTTAGATTGATAATAATAAGAGTAATGAGTATAGTAATTGTCGTTCTAGCGATCATATAAGCATAATATGGCTAATAATATGAGTTAGATTGACAATAGTGAGTGTAATAAGTATAGTAATTGTCGTCTATCGATCATATAAGCATAATATGGTTAATAATATGCGATAGATTGATAATAATAAGAGTAATGAGTATAGTAATTGTCGTCCTATCGATCATATTTGCATAATATGGTTAATAATATGAGTTAGATTGACAATAGTGAGTGTAATAAGTATTGTAATTGTCGTTCTGTCGTCCATATAAGCATAATATGGCTAATACTACAAGCTAGATTGATAATAATAAGAGCAATAAGTATAGTAATTGTCGTTCTATCGATCACATAAGCATAATATGGCCAATAATATGAGTTAGATTGATAATAGTAAGAGTAATAAGAATAGTAACTGTCGTTCTATCGATCACATAAGCATAATATGGCTAATAATATGAGTTAGATTGATAAGAGTAAGAGTAATAAGTATAGTGATTATCGTTCTACCGATCATATAAGCATAATATGGCTAATAATATGAGTTAGATTGGTAATGGTGAGTGTAATAAGTATAGTAATTGTAGTTCTATTGCTCATATAAGCATAATATGGTTAATAATATGCGATAGATTGATAATAATAAGAGTAATGAGTATAGTAATTGTCGTCCTATCGATCATATTTGCATAATATGGTTAATAATATGAGTTAGATTGACAATAGTGAGTGTAATATGTATAGTAATTGTCGTTCTATCGATCACATAAGCATAATATGGCTAATAATATGAGATAGATGGATAATAATAAGAGTAATAAGTATAGTAATTGTCGTCCTATCGAGCATATCTGCATAATATGGTTCATAATATGAGTTAGATTGATAACAGTGAGTGTAATAAGTATAGTAATTGTACTTCTATTGCTCATATAAGCATAATATGGTTAATAATATGCGTTAGATTGATAATAATAAGAGTAATGAGTATAGTAATTGTCGTTCTAGCGATCATATAAGCATAATATGGCTAATAATATGAGTTAGATTGATAATAATAAGAGTAATAAGTATAGTAATTGTCGTTCTATCGATCATATCTGCATAATATGGTTCATAATATGAGTTAGATTGATAATCGTGAGTGTAATAAGTATAGTAATTGTCGTTCTATCGATCAGATAAGCATAATATGGCCAATAATATGAGTTAGATTGATAATAGTAAGAATAATAAGTATAGTAATTGTCGTTCTATCGATCACATAAGCATAATATGGCTAATAATATGAGTTAGATTGATAATAGTAAGAGTAATAAGTATAGTAATTATCGTTCTACCGATCATATAAGCATAATATGGCTAATAATATGAGTTAGATTGATAATAATAAAAGTAATGAGTATAGTAATTGTCGTTCTAGCGATCATATAAGAATAATATGGCTAATAATATGAGTTAGATTGATAATAATAGGAGTAATAAGTATAGTAATTGTCGTTCTATCGATCATATCTGCATAATATGGTTAATAATATGAGTTAAATTGATAATAGTGAGTGTAATAAGTATTGTAATTGTCGTTCTGTTGTCCATATAAGCATAATATGGCTAATACTACAAGCTAGATTGATAATAATAAGAGTAATAAGTATAGTAATTGTCGTTCTATCGATCACATAAGCATAATATGGCCAATAATATGAGTTAGATTGATAATAATAAAAGTAATAAGTATAGTAATTGTCGGTCTATCGATCATATCTGCATAATATGGTTAATAATATGAGTTAGATTGATAATAGTGAGTGTAATAAGTATAGTAATTGTAGTTCTATTGCTCATATAAGCATAATATGGTTAATAATATGCGATAGATTGATAGTAATAAGAGTAATGAGTATAGTAATTGCCGTTCTATCGATCACATAAGCATAATATGGCCAATAAAATGAGTTAGATTGATAATAATAAGAGTAATAAGTATAGTAATTGTCGTTCTATCGATCACATAAGCATAATATGGCTAATAATATGAGTTAGATTGATAATGATAAGAGTAACCAGTATAGTAATTGTCGTTCTATCGATCATATAAGCATAATATGGCTAATAATATGAGTTAGATTGATAATAATAAGAGTAATGAGTATAGTAATTGTCGTTCTATCGATCATATAAGCATAATATGGTTAATAATATGAGTTAGATTGGTAATGGTGAGTGTAATAAGTATAGTAATTGTAGTTCTATTGCTCATATAAGCATAATATGGTTAATAATATGCGATAGATTGATAATAATAAGAGCAATGAGTATAGTAATTGTCGTTCTATCGATCATATAAGCATAATATGGCTAATAATATGAGTTAGATTGATAATAATAAGAGTAATGAGTATAGTAATTGTCGTTCTATCGATCATATAAGCATAATATGGCTAATAATATGAGTTAGATTGATAATAATAAAAGTAATAAGTATAGTAATTGTCGTTCTATCGATCATATCTGCATAATATGGTTAATAATATGAGTTAGATTGATAATAGTAAGAGTAATAAGTATAGTAATTGTCGTTCTATCGATCACATAAGCATAATATGGCTAATAATATGAGTTAGATTGATAATAGTAAGAGTAATAAGTATAGTAATTATCGTTCTACCGATCATATAAGCATAATATGGCTAATAATATGAGTTAGATTGATAATAATAAAAGTAATGAGTATAGTAATTGTCGTTCTAGCGATCATATAAGAATAATATGGCTAATAATATGAGATAGATTGATAATAATAGGAGTAATAAGTATAGTAATTGTCGTTCTATCGATCATATCTGCATAATATGGTTAATAATATGAGTTAAATTGATAATAGTGAGTGTAATAAGTATTGTAATTGTCGTTCTGTTGTCCATATAAGCATAATATGGCTAATACTACAAGCTAGATTGATAATAATAAGAGTAATAAGTATAGTAATTGTCGTTCTATCGATCACATAAGCATAATATGGCCAATAATATGAGTTAGATTGATAATAATAAAAGTAATAAGTATAGTAATTGTCGGTCTATCGATCATATCTGCATAATATGGTTAATAATATGAGTTAGATTGATAATAGTGAGTGTAATAAGTATAGTAATTGTAGTTCTATTGCTCATATAAGCATAATATGGTTAATAATATGCGATAGATTGATAGTAATAAGAGTAATGAGTATAGTAATTGTCGTTCTATCGATCACATAAGCATAATATGGCTAATAATATGAGTTAGATTGATAATAGTAAGAGTAATAAGTATAGTGATTATCGTTCTACCGATCATATAAGCATAATATGGCTAATAATATGAGTTAGATTGGTAATGGTGAGTGTAATAAGTATAGTAATTGAAGTTCTATTGCTCATATAAGCATAATATGGCTAATAATATGAGTTAGATTGATAATAATAAGAGTAATGGGTATAGTAATTGTCGTTCTATCGATCATATAAGCATAATATGGTTAATAATATGAGTTAGATTGGTAATGGTGAGTGTAATAAGTATAGTAATTGTAGTTCTATTGCTCATATAAGCATAATATGGTTAATAATATGCGCTAGATTGATAATAATAAGAGCAATGAGTATAGCAATTGTCGTTCTATCGATCATATAAGCATAATATGGCTAATAATATGAGTTAGATTGATAATAATAAGAGTAATGAGTATAGTAATTGTCGTTCTATCGATCATATAAGCATAATATGGCTAATAATATGAGTTAGATTGATAATAATAAAAGTAATAAGTATAGTAATTGTCGTTCTATCGATCATATCTGCATAATATGGTTAATAATATGAGTTAGATTGATAATAGTGAGTGTAATAAGTATAGTAATTGTCGTTCTAGCGATCATATAAGCATAATATGGCTAATAATATGAGTTAGATTGATAATAATAAGAGTAATAAGTATAGTAATTGTCGTTCTATCGATCATATCTGCATAATATGGTTAATAATATGCGTTAGATTGATAATAATAAGAGTAATGAGTATAGTAATTGTCGTTCTATCGATCATATAAGCATAATATGGTTAATAATATGAGTTAGATTGGTAATGGTGAGTGTAATAAGTATAGTAATTGTAGTTCTATTGCTCATATAAGCATAATATGGTTAATAATATGCGATAGATTGATAATAATAAGAGCAATGAGTATAGTAATTGTCGTTCTATCGATCATATCTGCATAATATGGTTAATAATGTGAGTTAGATTGATAATAGTGAGTGTAATAAGTATAGTAATTGTAGTTCTATTGCTCATATAAGCATAATATGGTTAATAATATGCGTTAGATTGATAATAGTAAGAGTAATGAGTATAGTAATTGCCGTTCTATCGATCACATAAGCATAATATGGCAAATAATATGAGTTAGATTGATAATAGTGAGTGTAATAAGTATAGTAATTGTAGTTCTATTGCTCATATAAGCATAATATGGTTAATAATATGCGATAGATTGATAATAATAAGAGTAATGAGTATAGTAATTGTCGTCCTATCGATCATATCTGCATAATATGGTTAATAATATGAGTTAGATTGACAAGAGTGAGTGTAATAAGTATAGTAATTGTACTTCTATTGCTCATATAAGCATAATATGGTTAATAATATGCGTTAGATTGATAATAATAAGAGTAATGAGTATAGTAATTGTCGTTCTAGCGATCATATAAGCATAATATGGCTAATAATATGAGTTAGATTGATAATAATAAGAGTAATAAGTATAGTAATTGTCGTTCTATCGATCATATCTGCATAATATGGTTCATAATATGAGTTAGATTGATAATCGTGAGTGTAATAAGTATAGTAATTGTCGTTCTATCGATCAGATAAGCATAATATGGCCAATAATATGAGTTAGATTGATAATAGTGAGAGTAATAAGTATAGTAATTGTCGTTCTATCGATCACATAAGCATAATATGGCTAATAATATGAGTTAGATTGATAATAGTAAGAGTAATAAGTATAGTAATTATCGTTCTACCGATCATATAAGCATAATATGGCTAATAATATGAGTTAGATTGATAATAATAAAAGTAATGAGTATAGTAATTGTCGTTCTAGCGATCATATAAGAATAATATGGCTAATAATATGAGTTAGATTGATAATAATAGGAGTAATAAGTATAGTAATTGTCGTTCTATCGATCATATCTGCATAATATGGTTAATAATATGAGTTAAATTGATAATAGTGAGTGTAATAAGTATTGTAATTGTCGGTCTGTTGTCCATATAAGCATAATATGGCTAATACTACAAGCTAGATTGATAATAATAAGAGTAATAAGTATAGTAATTGTCGTTCTATCGATCACATAAGCATAATATGGCCAATAATATGAGTTAGATTGATAATAATAAAAGTAATAAGTATAGTAATTGTCGGTCTATCGATCATATCTGCATAATATGGTTAATAATATGAGTTAGATTGATAATAGTGAGTGTAATAAGTATAGTAATTGTAGTTCTATTGCTCATATAAGCATAATATGGTTAATAATATGCGATAGATTGATAGTAATAAGAGTAATGAGTATAGTAATTGTCGTTCTAGCGATCATATAAGCATAATATGGCTAATAATATGAGTTAGATTGATAATAATAAGAGTAATAAGTATAGTAATTGTCGTTCTATCGATCATATCTGCATAATATGGTTCATAATATGAGTTAGATTGATAATAGTGAGTGTAATAAGTATAGTAATTGTAGTTCTATTGCTCATATAGGCATAATATGGTTAATAATATGCGATAGATTGATAATAATAAGAGTAATGAGTATAGTAATTGTCGTCCTATCGATCATATTTGCATAATATGGTTAATAATATGAGTTAGATTGACAATAGTGAGTGTAATAAGTATAGTAATTGTCGTTCTATCGATCACATAAGCATAATATGGCTAATAATATGAGATAGATGGATAATAATAAGAGTAATAAGTATAGTAATTGTCGTCCTATCGAGCATATCTGCATAATATGGTTCATAATATGAGTTAGATTGATAACAGTGAGTGTAATAAGTATAGTAATTGTAGTTCTATTGCTCATATAAGCATAATATGGGTAGTAATATGCGATAGATTGATAATAATAAGAGTAATAAGTATAGTAATTGTCGTTCTATCGATCACATAAGCATAATATGTCTAATAATGTGAGTTAGCTTGATAATAGTAAGAGTAATAAGTATAGTAATTATCGTTCTACCGATCATATAAGCATAATATGGCTATTAATATGAGTTAGATTGATAACAGTGAGTGTAATAAGTATAGTAATTGTCGATCTATCGATCATATAAGCATAATATGGCTAATAATATGGGTTAGATTGATAATGATAAGAGTAATAACTATAGTAATCGTAGTTCTATCGATCATATAAGCATGATATGGCTAATAATATGAGTTAGATTGTTTATAATAAGAGTAATAGGTATAGTAATTGTCGTTCTATCGATCATATCTGCATAATATGGTTAATAATATGAGTTAGATTGGTAATGGTGAGTGTAATAAGTATAGTAATTGTAGTTCTATTGCTCATATAAGCATAATATGGTTAATAATATGCGATAGATTGATAGTAATAAGAGTAATGAGTATAGTAATTGCCGTTCTATCGATCACATAAGCATAATATGGCCAATAAAATGAGTTAGATTGATAATAATAAGAGTAATAAGTATAGTAATTGGCGTTCTATCGATCACATAAGCATAATATGGCTAACAATATGAGTTAGATTGATAATAATAAGAGTAACCAGTATAGTAATTGTCGTTCTATCGATCATATAAGCATAATATGGCTAATAATATGAGTTAGATTGATAATAATAAGAGTAATGAGTATAGCAATTGTCGTTCTATCGATCATATAAGCATAATATGGTTAATAATATGAGTTAGATTGGTAATGGTGAGTGTAATAAGTATAGTAATTGTAGTTCTATTGCTCATATAAGCATAATATGGTTAATAATATGCGCTAGATTGATAATAATAAGAGCAATGAGTATAGTAATTGTCGTTCTATCGATCACATAAGCATAATACGGCTAATAATATGAGATAGATGGATAATAATAAGAGTAATAAGTATAGTAATTGTCGTCCTATCGAGCATATCTGCATAATATGGTTCATAAAATGAGTTAGATTGATAACAGTGAGTGTCATAAGTATAGTAATTGTACTTCTATTGCTCATATAAGCATTATATGGTTAATAATATGCGTTAGATTGATAATAATAAGAGTAGTGAGTATAGTAATTGTCGTTCTATCGATCATATCTGCATAATATGGTTAATAATATGAGTTAGATTGATAATAGTGAGTGTAATAAGTATAGTAATTGTAGTTCTATTGCTCATATAAGCATAATATGGTTCATAATATGAGTTAGATTGATAATAGTGAGTGTAATAAGTATAGTAATTGTAGTTCTATTGCTCATATAAGCATAATATGGTTAATAATATGCGATAGAATGATAATAATAAGAGTAATGAGTATAGTAATTGTCGTCCTATCGATCATATCTGCATAATATGGTTAATAATATGAGTTAGATTGACAATAGTGAGTGTAATAAGTATAGTAATTGTCGTCTATCAATCATATAAGCATAACATGGCTAATAATATGAGTTGGATTGATAATAATAAGAGTAATAAGTATAGTAATTGTCGTTCTATCGATCATATCTGCATAATATGGTTAATAATATGAGTTAAATGGATAATAGTGAGTGTAATAAGTATTGTAATTGTCGTTCTGTCGTCCATATAAGCATAATATGGCTAATACTACAAGCTAGATTGATAATAATAAGAGTAATAAGTATAGTAATTGTCGTTCTATCGATCACATAAGCATAATATGGCCAATAATATGAGTTAGATTGATTATAGTATGAGTAATAAGTATAGTAATTGTCGTTCTATCGATCACATAAGCATAATATGGCTAATAATATGAGTTAGATTGATAATAGTAAGAGTAATAAGTATAGTGATTATCGTTCTACCGATCATATAAGCATAATATGGCTAATAATATGAGTTAGATTGGTAATGGTGAGTGTAATAAGTATAGTAATTGTAGTTCTATTGCTCATATAAGCATAATATGGTTAATAATATGCGATAGATTGATAATAATAAGAGTAATGAGTATAGCAATTGTCGTTCTATCGATCATATAAGCATAATATGGTTAATAATATGAGTTAGATTGGTAATGGTGAGTGTAATAAGTATAGTAATTGTAGTTCTATTGCTCATATAAGCATAATATGGTTAATAATATGCGCTAGATTGATAATAATAAGAGCAATGAGTATAGTAATTGTCGTTCTATCGATCACATAAGCATAATACGGCTAACAATATGAGATAGATGGATAATAATAAGAGTAATAAGTATAGTAATTGTCGTCCTATCGAGCATATCTGCATAATATGGTTCATAAAATGAGTTAGATTGATAACAGTGAGTGTCATAAGTATAGTAATTGTACTTCTATTGCTCATATAAGCATTATATGGTTAATAATATGCGTTAGATTGATAATAATAAGAGTAATGAGTATAGTAATTGTCGTTCTAGCGATCATATAAGCATAATATGGCTAATAATATGAGTTAGATTGATAATAATAAGAGTAATAAGTATAGTAATTGTCCGTCTATCGATCATATCTGCATAATATGGTTCATAATATGAGGTAGATTGATAATAGTGAGTGTAATAAGTATAGTAATTGTAGTTCTATTGCTCATATAAGCATAATATGGGTAGTAATATGCGATAGATTGATAATAATAAGAGTAATAAGTGTAGTAATTGTCGTTCTATCGATCACATAAGCATAATATGTCTAATAATGTGAGTTAGATTGATAATAGTAAGAGTAATAAGTATAGTAATTATCGTTCTACCGATCATATAAGCATAATATGGCTAATAATATGAGTTAGATTGATAACAGTGAGTGTAATAAGTATAGCAATTGTCGATCTATCGATCATATAAGCATAATATGGCTAATAATATGGGTTAGATTGATAATGATAAGAGTAATAACTATAGTAATTGTCGTTCTATCGATCATATAAGCATGATATGGCTAATAATATGAGTTAGATTGATTATAATAAGAGTAATAGGTATAGTAATTGTCGTTCTATCGATCATATCTGCATAATATGGTTAATAATATGAGTTAGATTGGTAATGGTGAGTGTAATAAGTATAGTAATTGTAGTTCTATTGCTCATATAAGCATAATATGGTTAATAATATGCGATAGATTGATAGTAATAAGAGTAATGAGTATAGTAATTGCCGTTCTATCGATCACATAAGCATAATATGGCCAATAAAATGAGTTAGATTGATAATAATAAGAGTAATAAGTATAGTAATTGTCGTTCTATCGATCACATAAGCATAATATGGCTAATAATATGAGTTAGATTGATAATAATAAGAGTAACCAGTATAGTAATTGTCGTTCTATCGATCATATAAGCATAATATGGCTAATAATATGAGTTAGATTGGAAATGGTGAGTGTAATAAGTATAGTAATTGTCGTTCTATCGATCATATAAGCATAATATGGCTAATAATATGAGTTAGATTGATAATAATAAGAGTAATGAGTATAGCAATTGTCGTTCTATCGATCATATAAGCATAATATGGTTAATAATATGAGTTAGATTGGTAATGGTGAGTGTAATAAGTATAGTAATTGTAGTTCTATTGCTCATATAAGCATAATATGGTTAATAATATGCGCTAGATTGATAATAATAAGAGCAATGAGTATAGTAATTGTCGTTCTATCGATCACATAAGCATAATACGGCTAATAATATGAGATAGATGGATAATAATAAGAGCAATAAGTATAGTAATTGTCGTCCTATCGAGCATATCTGCATAATATGGTTCATAAAATGAGTTAGATTGATAACAGTGAGTGTCATAAGTATAGTAATTGTACTTCTATTGCTCATATAAGCATTATATGGTTAATAATATGCGTTAGATTGATAATAATAAGAGTAGTGAGTATAGTAATTGTCGTTCTATCGATCATATCTGCATAATATGGTTAATAATATGAGTTAGATTGATAATAGTGAGTGTAATAAGTATAGTAATTGTAGTTCCATTGCTCATATAAGCATAATATGGTTCATAATATGAGTTAGATTGATAATAGTGAGTGTAATAAGTATAGTAAATGTAGTTCTATTGCTCATATAAGCATAATATGGTTAATAATATGCGATAGAATGATAATAATAAGAGTAATGAGTATAGTAATTGTCGTCCTATCGATCATATCTGCATAATATGGTTAATAATATGAGTTAGATTGACAATAGTGAGTGTAATAAGTATAGTAATTGTCGTCTATCAATCATATAAGCATAACATGGCTAATAATATGAGTTGGATTGATAATAATAAGAGTAATAAGTATAGTAATTGTCGTTCTATCGATCATATCTGCATAATATGGTTAATAATATGAGTTAAATGGATAATAGTGAGTGTAATAAGTATTGTAATTGTCGTTCTGTCGTCCATATAAGCATAATATGGCTAATACTACAAGCTAGATTGATAATAATAAGAGTAATAAGTATAGTAATTGTCGTTCTATCGATCACATAAGCATAATATGGCCAATAATATGAGTTAGATTGATTATAGTATGAGTAATAAGTATAGTAATTGTCGTTCTATCGATCATATAAGCATAATATGGCTAATAATATGAGTTAGATTGATAATAATAAGAGTAATGAGTATAGCAATTGTCGTTCTATCGATCATATAAGCATAATATGGTTAATAATATGAGTTAGATTGGTAATGGTGAGTGTAATAAGTATAGTAATTGTAGTTCTATTGCTCATATAAGCATAATATGGTTAATAATATGCGCTAGATTGATAATAATAAGAGCAATGAGTATAGTAATTGTCGTTCTATCGATCACATAAGCATAATACGGCTAATAATATGAGATAGATGGATAATAATAAGAGTAATAAGTATAGTAATTGTCGTCCTATCGAGCATATCTGCATAATATGGTTCATAAAATGAGTTAGATTGATAACAGTGAGTGTCATAAGTATAGTAATTGTACTTCTATTGCTCATATAAGCATTATATGGTTAATAATATGCGTTAGATTGATAATAATAAGAGTAGTGAGTATAGTAATTGTCGTTCTATCGATCATATCTGCATAATATGGTTAATAATATGAGTTAGATTGATAATAGTGAGTGTAATAAGTATAGTAATTGTAGTTCCATTGCTCATATAAGCATAATATGGTTCATAATATGAGTTAGATTGATAATAGTGAGTGTAATAAGTATAGTAATTGTAGTTCTATTGCTCATATAAGCATAATATGGTTAATAATATGCGATAGAATGATAATAATAAGAGTAATGAGTATAGTAATTGTCGTCCTATCGATCATATCTGCATAATATGGTTAATAATATGAGTTAGATTGACAATAGTGAGTGTAATAAGTATAGTAATTGTCGTCTATCAATCATATAAGCATAACATGGCTAATAATATGAGTTGGATTGATAATAATAAGAGTAATAAGTATAGTAATTGTCGTTCTATCGATCATATCTGCATAATATGGTTAATAATATGAGTTAAATGGATAATAGTGAGTGTAATAAGTATTGTAATTGTCGTTCTGTCGTCCATATAAGCATAATATGGCTAATACTACAAGCTAGATTGATAATAATAAGAGTAATAAGTATAGTAATTGTCGTTCTATCGATCACATAAGCATAATATGGCCAATAATATGAGTTAGATTGATTATAGTATGAGTAATAAGTATAGTAATTGTCGTTCTATCGATCACATAAGCATAATATGGCTAATAATATGAGTTAGATTGATAATAGTAAGAGTAATAAGTATAGTGATTATCGTTCTACCGATCATATAAGCATAATATGGCTAATAATATGAGTTAGATTGGTAATGGTGAGTGTAATAAGTATAGTAATTGTAGTTCTATTGCTCATATAAGCATAATATGGTTAATAATATGCGATAGATTGATAATAATAAGAGTAATGTGTATAGCAATTGTCGTTCTATCGATCATATAAGCATAATATGGTTAATAATATGAGTTAGATTGGTAATGGTGAGTGTAATAAGTACAGTAATTGTAGTTCTATTGCTCATATAAGCATAATATGGTTAATAATATGCGCTAGATTGATAATAATAAGAGCAATGAGTATAGTAATTGTCGTTCTATCGATCACATAAGCATAATACGGCTAACAATATGAGATAGATGGATAATAATAAGAGTAATAAGTATAGTAATTGTCGTCCTATCGAGCATATCTGCATAATATGGTTCATAAAATGAGTTAGATTGATAACAGTGAGTGTCATAAGTATAGTAATTGTACTTCTATTGCTCATATAAGCATTATATGGTTAATAATATGCGTTAGATTGATAATAATAAGAGTAATGAGTATAGTAATTGTCGTTCTAGCGATCATATAAGCATAATATGGCTAATAATATGAGTTAGATTGATAATAATAAGAGTAATAAGTATAGTAATTGTCCGTCTATCGATCATATCTGCATAATATGGTTCATAATATGAGGTAGATTGATAATAGTGAGTGTAATAAGTATAGTAATTGTAGTTCTATTGCTCATATAAGCATAATATGGGTAGTAATATGCGATAGATTGATAATAATAAGAGTAATAAGTGTAGTAATTGTCGTTCTATCGATCACATAAGCATAATATGTCTAATAATGTGAGTTAGATTGATAATAGTAAGAGTAATAAGTATAGTAATTATCGTTCTACCGATCATATAAGCATAATATGGCTAATAATATGAGTTAGATTGATAACAGTGAGTGTAATAAGTATAGCAATTGTCGATCTATCGATCATATAAGCATAATATGGCCAATAATATGGGTTAGATTGATAATGATAAGAGTAATAACTATAGTAATTGTCGTTCTATCGATCATATAAGCATGATATGGCTAATAATATGAGTTAGATTGATTATAATAAGAGTAATAGGTATAGTAATTGTCGTTCTATCGATCATATCTGCATAATATGGTTAATAATATGAGTTAGATTGGTAATGGTGAGTGTAATAAGTATAGTAATTGTAGTTCTATTGCTCATATAAGCATAATATGGTTAATAATATGCGATAGATTGATAGTAATAAGAGTAATGAGTATAGTAATTGCCGTTCTATCGATCACATAAGCATAATATGGCCAATAAAATGAGTTAGATTGATAATAATAAGAGTAATAAGTATAGTAATTGTCGTTCTATCGATCACATAAGCATAATATGGCTAATAATATGAGTTAGATTGATAATAATAAGAGTAACCAGTATAGTAATTGTCGTTCTATCGATCATATAAGCATAATATGGCTAATAATATGAGTTAGATTGGAAATGGTGAGTGTAATAAGTATAGTAATTGTAGTTCTATTGCTCATATAAGCATAATATGGTTAATAATATGCGTTAGATTCATAATAATAAGAGTAATATGTATAGTGATTGTCGTCCTATCGATCATATCTGCATAATATGGTTAATAATATGAGTTAGATTGACAATAGTGAGTGCAATAAGTATAGTAATTGTCGTTCTATCGATCACATAAGCATAATATGGCTAATAATATGAGATAAATGGATAATAATAAGAGTAATAAGTATAGTAATTGTCGTCCTATCGAACATATCTGCATAATATGGTTCATAGTATGAGTTAGATTGACAACAGTGAGTGTAATAAGTATAGTAATTGTACTTCTATTGCTCATATAAGCATAATTTGGTTAATAATATGCGTTAGATTGATAATAATAAGAGTAATGAGTATAGTAATTGTCGTTCTAGCGATCATATAAGCATAATATGGCTAATAGTATGAGTTAGATTGATAATAATAAGAGTAATAAGTATAGTAATGGTCCGTCTATCGATCATATCTGCATAATATGGTTCATAATATGCGATAGATTGATAATAATAAGAGTAATAAGTATAGTAATTGTCGTTCTATCGATCACATAAGCATAATATGGCTAATAATGTGAGTTAGATTGATAATAGTAAGAGTAATAAGTATAGTAATTATCGTTCTACCGATCATATAAGCATAATATGGCTAATAATATGAGTTAGATTGATAACAGTGAGTGTAATAAGTATAGTAATTGTCGATCTATCGATCATATAAGCATAATATGGCTAATAATATGGGTTAGATTGATAATGATAAGAGTAATAACCATAGTAATTGTCGTTCTATCGATCATATAAGCATGATATGGCTAATAATATGAGTTAGATTGATTACTATAAGAGTAATAAGTATAGTACTTGTCGTTCTATCGATCATATCTGCATAATATGGTTAATAATATGAGTTAGATTGGTAATGGTGAGTGTAATAAGTATAGTAATTGTAGTTCTAATGCTCATATAAGCATAATATGGTTAATAATATGCGATAGATTGATAGTAATAAGAGTAATGAGTATAGTAATTGCCGTTCTATCGATCACATAAGCATAATATGGCCAATAAAATGAGGTAGATTGATAATAATAATAGTAATAAGTATAGTAATTGTCGTTCTATCGATCACATAAGCATAATATGGCTAATAATATGAGTTAGATTGATAATGATAAGAGTAACCAGTATAGTAATTGTCGTTCTATCGATCATATAAGCATAATATGGCTAATAATATGAGTTAGATTGATAATAATAAGAGTAATGAGTATAGTAATTGTCGTTCTAGCGATCATATAAGCATAATATGGCTAATAATATGAGTTAGATTGATAACAATAAGAGTAATAAGTATAGTGATTGTCGTTCTATCGATCATATCTGCATAATATGGTTCATAATATGAGTTAGATTGATAATAGTGAGTGCAATAAGTATAGTAATTGTAGTTCTATTGCTCATATAAGCATAATATGGTTAATAATATGCGATAGATTGATAATAATAAGAGTAATGAGTATAGTAATTGTCGTCCTATCGATCATATCTGCATAATATGGTTAATAATATGAGTTAGATTGACAATAGTGAGTGTAATAAGTATAGTAATTGTCGTCTATCGATCATATAAGCATAATATGGCTAATAATATGAGTTGGATTGATAATAATAAGAGTAATAAGTATAGTAATTGTCGTTCTATCGATCATATCTGCATAATATGGTTAATAATATGAGTTAAATGGATAATAGTGAGTGTAATAAGTATTGTAATTGTCGTTCTGTCGTCCATATAAGCATAATATGGCTAATACTACAAGCTAGATTGATAATAATAAGAGTAATAAGTATAGTAATTGTCGTTCTATCGATCACATAAGCATAATATGGCCAATAATATAAGTTAGATTGATAATAGTAAGAGTAATAAGTATAGTAATTGTCGTTCTATCGATCACATAAGCATAATATGGCTAATAATATGAGTTAGATTGATAATAGTAAGAGTAATAAGTATAGTGATTATCGTTCTACCGATCATATAAGCATAATATGGCTAATAATATGAGTTAGATTGGTAATGGTGAGTGTAATAAGTATAGTAATTGTAGTTCTATTGCTCATATAAGCATAATATGGTTAATAATATGCGATAGATTGATAATAATAAGAGTAATGAGTATAGTAATTGTCGTCCTATCGATCATATTTGCATAATATGGTTAATAATATGAGTTAGATTGACAATAGTGAGTGTAATAAGTATAGTAATTGTCGTTCTATCGATCACATAAGCATAGTATGGCTAATAATATGAGATAGATGGATAATAATAAGAGTAATAAGTATAGTAATTGTCGTCCTATCGAGCATATCTGCATAATATGGTTCATAATATGAGTTAGATTGATAACAGTGAGTGTAATAAGTATAGTAATTGTACTTCTATTGCTCATATAAGCATAATATGGTTAATAATATGCGTTAGATTGATAATAATAAGAGTAATGAGTATAGTAATTGTCGTTCTAGCGATCATATAAGCATAATATGGCTAATAATATGAGTTAGATTGATAATAATAAGAGTAATAAGTATAGTAATTGTCCGTCTATCGATCATATCTGCATAATATGGTTCATAATATGAGGTAGATTGATAATAGTGAGTGTAATAAGTATAGTAATTGTAGTTCTATTGCTCATATAAGCATAATATGGGTAGTAATATGCGATAGATTGATAATAATAAGAGTAATAAGTGTAGTAATTGTCGTTCTATCGATCACATAAGCATAATATGTCTAATAATGTGAGTTAGATTGATAATAGTAAGAGTAATAAGTATAGTAATTATCGTTCTACCGATCATATAAGCATAATATGGCTAATAATATGAGTTAGATTGATAACAGTGAGTGTAATAAGTATAGCAATTGTCGATCTATCGATCATATAAGCATAATATGGCCAATAATATGGGTTAGATTGATAATGATAAGAGTAATAACTATAGTAATTGTCGTTCTATCGATCATATAAGCATGATATGGCTAATAATATGAGTTAGATTGATTATAATAAGAGTAATAGGTATAGTAATTGTCGTTCTATCGATCATATCTGCATAATATGGTTAATAATATGAGTTAGATTGGTAATGGTGAGTGTAATAAGTATAGTAATTGTAGTTCTATTGCTCATATAAGCATAATATGGTTAATAATATGCGATAGATTGATAGTAATAAGAGTAATGAGTATAGTAATTGCCGTTCTATCGATCACATAAGCATAATATGGCCAATAAAATGAGTTAGATTGATAATAATAAGAGTAATAAGTATAGTAATTGTCGTTCTATCGATCACATAAGCATAATATGGCTAATAATATGAGTTAGATTGATAATAATAAGAGTAACCAGTATAGTAATTGTCGTTCTATCGATCATATAAGCATAATATGGCTAATAATATGAGTTAGATTGGAAATGGTGAGTGTAATAAGTATAGTAATTGTAGTTCTATTGCTCATATAAGCATAATATGGTTAATAATATGCGTTAGATTCATAATAATAAGAGTAATATGTATAGTGATTGTCGTCCTATCGATCATATCTGCATAATATGGTTAATAATATGAGTTAGATTGACAATAGTGAGTGCAATAAGTATAGTAATTGTCGTTCTATCGATCACATAAGCATAATATGGCTAATAATATGAGATAAATGGATAATAATAAGAGTAATAAGTATAGTAATTGTCGTCCTATCGAACATATCTGCATAATATGGTTCATAGTATGAGTTAGATTGACAACAGTGAGTGTAATAAGTATAGTAATTGTACTTCTATTGCTCATATAAGCATAATTTGGTTAATAATATGCGTTAGATTGATAATAATAAGAGTAATGAGTATAGTAATTGTCGTTCTAGCGATCATATAAGCATAATATGGCTAATAGTATGAGTTAGATTGATAATAATAAGAGTAATAAGTATAGTAATGGTCCGTCTATCGATCATATCTGCATAATATGGTTCATAATATGCGATAGATTGATAATAATAAGAGTAATAAGTATAGTAATTGTCGTTCTATCGATCACATAAGCATAATATGGCTAATAATGTGAGTTAGATTGATAATAGTAAGAGTAATAAGTATAGTAATTATCGTTCTACCGATCATATAAGCATAATATGGCTAATAATATGAGTTAGATTGATAACAGTGAGTGTAATAAGTATAGTAATTGTCGATCTATCGATCATATAAGCATAATATGGCTAATAATATGGGTTAGATTGATAATGATAAGAGTAATAACCATAGTAATTGTCGTTCTATCGATCATATAAGCATGATATGGCTAATAATATGAGTTAGATTGATTACTATAAGAGTAATAAGTATAGTACTTGTCGTTCTATCGATCATATCTGCATAATATGGTTAATAATATGAGTTAGATTGGTAATGGTGAGTGTAATAAGTATAGTAATTGTAGTTCTAATGCTCATATAAGCATAATATGGTTAATAATATGCGATAGATTGATAGTAATAAGAGTAATGAGTATAGTAATTGCCGTTCTATCGATCACATAAGCATAATATGGCCAATAAAATGAGGTAGATTGATAATAATAATAGTAATAAGTATAGTAATTGTCGTTCTATCGATCACATAAGCATAATATGGCTAATAATATGAGTTAGATTGATAATGATAAGAGTAACCAGTATAGTAATTGTCGTTCTATCGATCATATAAGCATAATATGGCTAATAATATGAGTTAGATTGATAATAATAAGAGTAATGAGTATAGTAATTGTCGTTCTAGCGATCATATAAGCATAATATGGCTAATAATATGAGTTAGATTGATAACAATAAGAGTAATAAGTATAGTGATTGTCGTTCTATCGATCATATCTGCATAATATGGTTCATAATATGAGTTAGATTGATAATAGTGAGTGCAATAAGTATAGTAATTGTAGTTCTATTGCTCATATAAGCATAATATGGTTAATAATATGCGATAGATTGATAATAATAAGAGTAATGAGTATAGTAATTGTCGTCCTATCGATCATATCTGCATAATATGGTTAATAATATGAGTTAGATTGACAATAGTGAGTGTAATAAGTATAGTAATTGTCGTCTATCGATCATATAAGCATAATATGGCTAATAATATGAGTTGGATTGATAATAATAAGAGTAATAAGTATAGTAATTGTCGTTCTATCGATCATATCTGCATAATATGGTTAATAATATGAGTTAAATGGATAATAGTGAGTGTAATAAGTATTGTAATTGTCGTTCTGTCGTCCATATAAGCATAATATGGCTAATACTACAAGCTAGATTGATAATAATAAGAGTAATAAGTATAGTAATTGTCGTTCTATCGATCACATAAGCATAATATGGCCAATAATATAAGTTAGATTGATAATAGTAAGAGTAATAAGTATAGTAATTGTCGTTCTATCGATCACATAAGCATAATATGGCTAATAATATGAGTTAGATTGATAATAGTAAGAGTAATAAGTATAGTGATTATCGTTCTACCGATCATATAAGCATAATATGGCTAATAATATGAGTTAGATTGGTAATGGTGAGTGTAATAAGTATAGTAATTGTAGTTCTATTGCTCATATAAGCATAATATGGTTAATAATATGCGATAGATTGATAATAATAAGAGTAATGAGTATAGTAATTGTCGTCCTATCGATCATATTTGCATAATATGGTTAATAATATGAGTTAGATTGACAATAGTGAGTGTAATAAGTATAGTAATTGTCGTTCTATCGATCACATAAGCATAGTATGGCTAATAATATGAGATAGATGGATAATAATAAGAGTAATAAGTATAGTAATTGTCGTCCTATCGAGCATATCTGCATAATATGGTTCATAATATGAGTTAGATTGATAACAGTGAGTGTAATAAGTATAGTAATTGTACTTCTATTGCTCATATAAGCATAATATGGTTAATAATATGCGTTAGATTGATAATAATAAGAGTAATGAGTATAGTAATTGTCGTTCTAGCGATCATATAAGCATAATATGGCTAATAATATGAGTTAGATTGATAATAATAAGAGTAATAAGTATAGTAATTGTCGTTCTATCGATCATATCTGCATAATATGGTTCATAATATGAGTTAGATTGATAATAGTGAGTGTAATAAGTATAGTAATTGTAGTTCTATTGCTCATATAAGCATAATATGGGTAGTAATATGCGATAGATTGATAATAATAAAAGTAATAAGTATAGTAATTGTCGTTCTATCGATCACATAAGCATAATATGGCTAATAATGTGAGTTAGATTGATAATAGTAAGAGTAATAAGTATAGTAATTATCGTTCTACCGATCATATAAGCATAATATGGCTAATAATATGAGTTAGATTGATAACAGTGAGTGTAATAAGTATAGTAATTGTCGATCTATCGATCATATGAGCTTAATATGGCTAATAATATGAGTTAGATTGGTAATGGTGAGTGTAATAAGTATAGTAATTGTAGTTCTATTGCTCATATAAGCATAATATGGTTAATAATATGCGATAGATTGATAATAATAAGAGTAATAAGTATAGTAATTGTCGTCCTATCGAGCATATCTGCATAATATGGTTCATAAAATGAGTTAGATTAATAACAGTGAGTGTCATAAGTATAGTAATTGTAGTTCTATTGCTCATATAAGCATAATATGGTTAATAATATGCGATAGATTGATAGTAATAAGAGTAATGAGTATAGTAATTGCCGTTCTATCGATCACATAAGCATAATATGGCCAATAAAATGAGTTAGATTGATAATAATAAGAGTAATAAGTATAGTAATTGTCGTTCTATCGATCACATAAGCATAATATGGCTAATAATATGAGTTAGATTGATAATAATAAGAGTAACCAGTATAGTAATTGTCGTTCTATAGATCATATAAGCATAATATGGCTAATAATATGAGTTAGATTGGAAATGGTGAGTGTAATAAGTATAGTAATTGTAGTTCTATTGCTCATATAAGCATAATATGGTTAATAATATGCGTTAGATTCATAATAATAAGAGTAATATGTATAGTGATTGTCGTCCTATCGATCATATCTGCATAATATGGTTAATAATATGAGTTAGATTGACAATAGTGAGTGCAATAAGTATAGTAATTGTCGTTCTATCGATCACATAAGCATAATATGGCTAATAATATGAGATAAATGGATAATAATAAGAGTAATAAGTATAGTAATTGTCGTCCTATCGAACATATCTGCATAATATGGTTCATAGTATGAGTTAGATTGACAACAGTGAGTGTAATAAGTATAGTAATTGTACTTCTATTGCTCATATAAGCATAATTTGGTTAATAATATGCGTTAGATTGATAATAATAAGAGTAATGAGTATAGTAATTGTCGTTCTAGCGATCATATAAGCATAATATGGCTAATAGTATGAGTTAGATTGATAATAATAAGAGTAATAAGTATAGTAATGGTCCGTCTATCGATCATATCTGCATAATATGGTTCATAATATGCGATAGATTGATAATAATAAGAGTAATAAGTATAGTAATTGTCGTTCTATCGATCACATAAGCATAATATGGCTAATAATGTGAGTTAGATTGATAATAGTAAGAGTAATAAGTATAGTAATTATCGTTCTACCGATCATATAAGCATAATATGGCTAATAATATGAGTTAGATTGATAACAGTGAGTGTAATAAGTATAGTAATTGTCGATCTATCGATCATATAAGCATAATATGGCTAATAATATGGGTTAGATTGATAATGATAAGAGTAATAACCATAGTAATTGTCGTTCTATCGATCATATAAGCATGATATGGCTAATAATATGAGTTAGATTGATTACTATAAGAGTAATAAGTATAGTAATTGTCGTTCTATCGATCATATCTGCATAATATGGTTAATAATATGAGTTAGATTGGTAATGGTGAGTGTAATAAGTATAGTAATTGTAGTTCTAATGCTCATATAAGCATAATATGGTTAATAATATGCGATAGATTGATAGTAATAAGAGTAATGAGTATAGTAATTGCCGTTCTATCGATCACATAAGCATAATATGGCCAATAAAATGAGGTAGATTGATAATAATAATAGTAATAAGTATAGTAATTGTCGTTCTATCGATCACATAAGCATAATATGGCTAATAATATGAGTTAGATTGATAATGATAAGAGTAACCAGTATAGTAATTGTCGTTCTATCGATCATATAAGCATAATATGGCTAATAATATGAGTTAGATTGATAATAATAAGAGTAATGAGTATAGTAATTGTCGTTCTATCGATCATATAAGCATAATATGGTTAATAATATGAGTTAGATTGGTAATGGTGAGTGTAATAAGTATAGTAATTGTAGTTCTGTTGCTCATATAAGCATAATATGGTTAATAATATGCGTTAGATTGATAATAATAAGAGTAATGAGTATAGTAGTTGTCGTTCTATCGAACACATAACCATAATATGGCCAATAATATGAGTTAAATTGATAATAATAAGAGTAATAAGTATAGTAATTGTCGTCTATCGATCATATAGGCATAATATGGCTAATAATATGAGTTATATTGATAATAATAAGAGTAATAAGTATAGTAATTGTCGTTCTATCGATCATATCTGCATAATATAGTTAATAATATGAGTTAGATTGACAATAGTGAGTGTAATAAGTATAGTAATTGTCGTTCTATCGATCACATAAGCATAATATGGCTAATAATATGAGATAGATGGATAATAATAAGAGTAATAAGTATAGTAATTGTCGTCCTATCGAGCATATCTGCATAATATGGTTCATAGTATGAGTTAGATTGATAACAGTGAGTGTCATAAGTATAGTAATTGTACTTCTATTGCTCATATAAGCATTATATAGTTAATAATATGCGTTAGATTGATAATAATAAGAGTAATGAGTATAGTAATTGTCGTTCTAGCGATCATATAAGCATAATATGGCTAATAATATGAGTTAGATTGATAACAATAAGAGTAATAAGTATAGTGATTGTCGTTCTATCGATCATATCTGCATAATATGGTTCATAATATGAGTTAGATTGATAATAGTGAGTGCAATAAGTATAGTAATTGTAGTTCTATTGCTCATATAAGCATAATATGGTTAATAATATGCGATAGATTGATAATAATAAGAGTAATGAGTATAGTAATTGTCGTCCTATCGATCATATCTGCATAATATGGTTAATAATATGAGTTAGATTGACAATAGTGAGTGTAATAAGTATAGTAATTGTCGTCTATCGATCATATAAGCATAATATGGCTAATAATATGAGTTGGATTGATAATAATAAGAGTAATAAGTATAGTAATTGTCGTTCTATCGATCACATAAGCATAATATGGCTAATAATATGAGTTAGATTGATAATAGTAAGAGTAATAAGTATAGTGATTATCGTTCTACCGATCATATAAGCATAATATGGCTAATAATATGAGTTAGATTGGTAATGGTGAGTGTAATAAGTATAGTAATTGTAGTTCTATTGCTCATATAAGCATAATATGGTTAATAATATGCGATAGATTGATAATAATAAGAGTAATGAGTATAGTAATTGTCGTCCTATCGATCATATTTGCATAATATGGTTAATAATATGAGTTAGATTGACAATAGTGAGTGTAATAAGTATAGTAATTGTCGTTCTATCGATCACATAAGCATAGTATGGCTAATAATATGAGATAGATGGATAATAATAAGAGTAATAAGTATAGTAATTGTCGTCCTATCGAGCATATCTGCATAATATGGTTCATAATATGAGTTAGATTGATAACAGTGAGTGTAATAAGTATAGTAATTGTACTTCTATTGCTCATATAAGCATAATATGGTTAATAATATGCATTAGATTGATAATAATAAGAGTAATGAGTATAGTAATTGTCGTTCTAGCGATCATATAAGCATAATATGGCTAATAATATGAGTTAGATTGATAATAATAAGAGTAATAAGTATAGTAATTGTCCGTCTATCGATCATATCTGCATAATATGGTTCATAATATGAGGTAGATTGATAATAGTGAGTGTAATAAGTATAGTAATTGTAGTTCTATTGCTCATATAAGCATAATATGGGTAGTAATATGCGATAGATTGATAATAATAAGAGTAATAAGTATAGTAATTGTCGTTCTATCGATCACATAAGCATAATATGTCTAATAATGTGAGTTAGATTGATAATAGTAAGAGTAATAAGTATAGTAATTATCGTTCTACCGATCATATAAGCATAATATGGCTAATAATATGAGTTAGATTGATAACAGTGAGTGTAATAAGTATAGCAATTGTCGATCTATCGATCATATAAGCATAATATGGCTAATAATATGGGTTAGATTGATAATGATAAGAGTAATAACTATAGTAATTGTCGTTCTATCGATCATATAAGCATGATATGGCTAATAATATGAGTTAGATTGATTATAATAAGAGTAATAGGTATAGTAATTGTCGTTCTATCGATCATATCTGCATAATATGGTTAATAATATGAGTTAGATTGGTAATGGTGAGTGTAATAAGTATAGTAATTGTAGTTCTATTGCTCATATAAGCATAATATGGTTAATAATATGCGATAGATTGATAGTAATAAGAGTAATGAGTATAGTAATTGCCGTTCTATCGATCACATAAGCATAATATGGCCAATAAAATGAGTTAGATTGATAATAATAAGAGTAATAAGTATAGTAATTGTCGTTCTATCGATCACATAAGCATAATATGGCTAATAATATGAGTTAGATTGATAATAATAAGAGTAACCAGTATAGTAATTGTCGTTCTATCGATCATATAAGCATAATATGGCTAATAATATGAGTTAGATTGATAATAATAAGAGTAATGAGTATAGTAATTGTCGTTCTATCGATCATATCTGCATAATATGGTTAATAATATGAGTTAAATTGATAATAGTGAGTGTAATAAGTATTGTAATTGTCGTTCTGTCGTCCATATAAGCATAATATGGCTAATACTACAAGCTAGATTGATAATAATAACAGTAATAAGTATAGTAATTGTCGTTCTATCGATCACATAAGCATAATATGGCCAATAATATGAGTTAGATTAATAATAATAAAAGTAATAAGTATAGTAATTGTCGTTCTATCGATCATATCTGCATAATATGGTTAATAATATGAATTAGATTGATAATAGTGAGTGTAATAAGTATAGTAATTGTAGTTCTATTGCTCACATAAGCATAATATGGCTAATAATATGAGTTAGATTGATAATGATAAGAGTAACCAGTATAGTAATTGTCGTTCTATCGATCATATAAGCATAATATGGCTAATAATATGAGTTAGATTGATAATAATAAGAGTAATGAGTATAGTAATTGTCGTTCTATCGATCATATAAGCATAATATGGTTAATAATATGAGTTAGATTGGTAATGGTGAGTGTAATAAGTATAGTAATTGAAGTTCTATTGCTCATATAAGCATAATATGGTTAATAATATGCGCTAGATTGATAATAATAAGAGCAATGAGTATAGTAATTGTCGTTCTATCGATCACATAAGCATAATACGGCTAATAATATGAGATAGATGGATAATAATAAGAGTAATAAGTATAGTAATTGTCGTCCTATCGAGCATATCTGCATAATATGGTTCATAAAATGAGTTAGATTAATAACAGTGAGTGTCATAAGTATAGTAATTGTACTTCTATTGCTCATATCAGCATTATATGGTTAATAATATGCGTTAGATTGATAATAATAAGAGTAATGAGTATAGTAATTGTCGTTCTAGCGATCATATAAGCATAATATGGCTAATAATATGAGTTAGATTGATAATAATAAGAGTAATAAGTATAGTAATTGTCCGTCTATCGATCATATCTGCATAATATGGTTCATAATATGAGGTAGATTGATAATAGTGAGTGTAATAAGTATAGTAATTGTAGTTCTATTGCTCATATAAGCATAATATGGGTAGTAATATGCGATAGATTGATAATAATAAGAGTAATAAGTATAGTAATTGTCGTTCTATCGATCACATAAGCATAATATGTCTAATAATGTGAGTTAGATTGATTATAATAAGAGTAATAGGTATAGTAATTGTCGTTCTATCGATCATATCTGCATAATATGGTTAATAATATGAGTTAGATTGGTAATGGTGAGTGTAATAAGTATAGTAATTGTAGTTCTATTGCTCATATAAGCATAATATGGTTAATAATATGCGATAGATTGATAGTAATAAGAGTAATGAGTATAGTAATTGCCGTTCTATCGATCACATAAGCATAATATGGCCAATAAAATGAGTTAGATTGATAATAATAAGAGTAATAAGTATAGTAATTGTCGTTCTATCGATCACATAAGCATAATATGGCTAATAATATGAGTTAGATTGATAATAATAAGAGTAACCAGTATAGTAATTGTCGTTCTATCGATCATATAAGCATAATATGGCTAATAATATGAGTTAGATTGATAATAATAAGAGTAATGAGTATAGTAATTGTCGTTCTATCGATCATATCTGCATAATATGGTTAATAATATGAGTTAAATTGATAATAGTGAGTGTAATAAGTATTGTAATTGTCGTTCTGTCGTCCATATAAGCATAATATGGCTAATACTACAAGCTAGATTGATAATAATAACAGTAATAAGTATAGTAATTGTCGTTCTATCGATCACATAAGCATAATATGGCCAATAATATGAGTTAGATTAATAATAATAAAAGTAATAAGTATAGTAATTGTCGTTCTATCGATCATATCTGCATAATATGGTTAATAATATGAGTTAGATTGATAATAGTGAGTGTAATAAGTATAGTAATTGTAGTTCTATTGCTCACATAAGCATAATATGGCTAATAATATGAGTTAGATTGATAATGATAAGAGTAACCAGTATAGTAATTGTCGTTCTATCGATCATATAAGCATAATATGGCTAATAATATGAGTTAGATTGATAATAATAAGAGTAATGAGTATAGTAATTGTCGTTCTATCGATCATATAAGCATAATATGGTTAATAATATGAGTTAGATTGGTAATGGTGAGTGTAATAAGTATAGTAATTGAAGTTCTATTGCTCATATAAGCATAATATGGTTAATAATATGCGCTAGATTGATAATAATAAGAGCAATGAGTATAGTAATTGTCGTTCTATCGATCACATAAGCATAATACGGCTAATAATATGAGATAGATGGATAATAATAAGAGTAATAAGTATAGTAATTGTCGTCCTATCGAGCATATCTGCATAATATGGTTCATAAAATGAGTTAGATTAATAACAGTGAGTGTCATAAGTATAGTAATTGTACTTCTATTGCTCATATAAGCATTATATGGTTAATAATATGCGTTAGATTGATAATAATAAGAGTAATGAGTATAGTAATTGTCGTTCTAGCGATCATATAAGCATAATATGGCTAATAATATGAGTTAGATTGATAATAATAAGAGTAATAAGTATAGTAATTGTCCGTCTATCGATCATATCTGCATAATATGGTTCATAATATGAGGTAGATTGATAATAGTGAGTGTAATAAGTATAGTAATTGTAGTTCTATTGCTCATATAAGCATAATATGGGTAGTAATATGCGATAGATTGATAATAATAAGAGTAATAAGTATAGTAATTGTCGTTCTATCGATCACATAAGCATAATATGTCTAATAATGTGAGTTAGATTGATAATAGTAAGAGTAATAAGTATAGTAATTGTCGTTCTATCGATCACATAAGCATAATATGGCTAATAATATGAGTTAGATTGATAATAATAAGAGTAACCAGTATAGTAATTGTCGTTCTATCGATCATATAAGCATAATATGGCTAATAATATGAGTTAGATTGATAATAATAAGAGTAATGAGTATAGCAATTGTCGTTCTATCGATCATATAAGCATAATATGGTTAATAATATGAGTTAGATTGGAAATGGTGAGTGTAATAAGTATAGTAATTGTAGTTCTATTGCTCATATAAGCATAATATGGTTAATAATATGCGTTAGATTCATAATAATAAGAGTAATATGTATAGTGATTGTCGTCCTATCGATCATATCTGCATAATATGGTTAATAATATGAGTTAGATTGACAATAGTGAGTGCAATAAGTATAGTAATTGTCGTTCTATCGATCACATAAGCATAATATGGCTAATAATATGAGATAAATGGATAATAATAAGAGTAATAAGTATAGTAATTGTCGTCCTATCGAACATATCTGCATAATATGGTTCATAGTATGAGTTAGATTGATAACAGTGAGTGTAATAAGTATAGTAATTGTACTTCTATTGCTCATATAAGCATAATTTGGTTAATAATATGCGTTAGATTGATAATAATAAGAGTAATGAGTATAGTAATTGTCGTTCTAGCGATCATATAAGCATAATATGGCTAATAGTATGAGTTAGATTGATAATAATAAGAGTAATAAGTATAGTAATGGTCCGTCTATCGATCATATCTGCATAATATGGTTCATAATATGCGATAGATTGATAATAATAAGAGTAATAAGTATAGTAATTGTCGTTCTATCGATCACATAAGCATAATATGGCTAATAATGTGAGTTAGATTGATAATAGTAAGAGTAATAAGTATAGTAATTATCGTTCTACCGATCATATAAGCATAATATGGCTAATAATATGAGTTAGATTGATAACAGTGAGTGTAATAAGTATAGTAATTGTCGATCTATCGATCATATAAGCATAATATGGCTAATAATATGGGTTAGATTGATAATGATAAGAGTAATAACCATAGTAATTGTCGTTCTATCGATCATATAAGCATGATATGGCTAATAATATGAGTTAGATTGATTATAATAAGAGTAATAAGTATAGTAATTGTCGTTCTATCGATCATATCTGCATAATATGGTTAATAATATGAGTTAGATTGGTAATGGTGAGTGTAATAAGTATAGTAATTGTAGTTCTATTGCTCATATAAGCATAATATGGTTAATAATATGCGATAGATTGATAGTAATAAGAGTAATGAGTATAGTAATTGCCGTTCTATCGATCACATAAGCATAATATGGCCAATAAAATGAGGTAGATTGATAATAATAATAGTAATAAGTATAGTAATTGTCGTTCTATCGATCACATAAGCATAATATGGCTAATAATATGAGTTAGATTGATAATGATAAGAGTAACCAGTATAGTAATTGTCGTTCTATCGATCATATAAGCATAATATGGCTAATAATATGAGTTAGATTGATAATAATAAGAGTAATGAGTATAGTAATTGTCGTTCTATCGATCATATAAGCATAATATGGTTAATAATATGAGTTAGATTGGTAATGGTGAGTGTAATAAGTATAGTAATTGTAGTTCTGTTGCTCATATAAGCATAATATGGTTAATAATATGCGTTAGATTGATAATAATAAGAGTAATGAGTATAGTAGTTGTCGTTCTATCGAACACATAACCATAATATGGCCAATAATATGAGTTAAATTGATAATAATAAGAGTAATAAGTATAGTAATTGTCGTCTATCGATCATATAGGCATAATATGGCTAATAATATGAGTTATATTGATAATAATAAGAGTAATAAGTATAGTAATTGTCGTTCTATCGATCATATCTGCATAATATAGTTAATAATATGAGTTAGATTGACAATAGTGAGTGTAATAAGTATAGTAATTGTCGTTCTATCGATCACATAAGCATAATATGGCTAATAATATGAGATAGATGGATAATAATAAGAGTAATAAGTATAGTAATTGTCGTCCTATCGAGCATATCTGCATAATATGGTTCATAGTATGAGTTAGATTGATAACAGTGAGTGTCATAAGTATAGTAATTGTACTTCTATTGCTCATATAAGCATTATATAGTTAATAATATGCGTTAGATTGATAATAATAAGAGTAATGAGTATAGTAATTGTCGTTCTAGCGATCATATAAGCATAATATGGCTAATAATATGAGTTAGATTGATAACAATAAGAGTAATAAGTATAGTGATTGTCGTTCTATCGATCATATCTGCATAATATGGTTCATAATATGAGTTAGATTGATAATAGTGAGTGCAATAAGTATAGTAATTGTAGTTCTATTGCTCATATAAGCATAATATGGTTAATAATATGCGATAGATTGATAATAATAAGAGTAATGAGTATAGTAATTGTCGTCCTATCGATCATATCTGCATAATATGGTTAATAATATGAGTTAGATTGACAATAGTGAGTGTAATAAGTATAGTAATTGTCGTCTATCGATCATATAAGCATAATATGGCTAATAATATGAGTTGGATTGATAATAATAAGAGTAATAAGTATAGTAATTGTCGTTCTATCGATCATATCTGCATAATATGGTTAATAATATGAGTTAAATGGATAATAGTGAGTGTAATAAGTATTGTAATTGTCGTTCTGTCGTCCATATAAGCATAATATGGCTAATACTACAAGCTAGATTGATAATAATAAGAGTAATAAGTATAGTAATTGTCGTTCTATCGATCATATCTGCATAATATGGTTCATAATATGAGTTAGATTGATAATAGTGAGTGTAATAAGTATAGTAATTGTAGTTCTATTGCTCATATAAGCATAATATGGGTAGTAATATGCGATAGATTGATAATAATAAAAGTAATAAGTATAGTAATTGTCGTTCTATCGATCACATAAGCATAATATGGCTAATAATGTGAGTTAGATTGATAATAGTAAGAGTAATAAGTATAGTAATTATCGTTCTACCGATCATATAAGCATAATATGGCTAATAATATGAGTGAGATTGATAACAGTGAGTGTAATAAGTATAGTAATTGTCGATCTATCGATCATATGAGCTTAATATGGCTAATAATATGAGTTAGATTGGTAATGGTGAGTGTAATAAGTATAGTAATTGTAGTTCTATTGCTCATATAAGCATAATATGGTTAATAATATGCGATAGATTGATAGTAATAAGAGTAATGAGTATAGTAATTGCCGTTCTATCGATCACATAAGCATAATATGGCCAATAAAATGAGTTAGATTGATAATAATAAGAGTAATAAGTATAGTAATTGTCGTTCTATCGATCACATAAGCATAATATGGCTAATAATATGAGTTAGATTGATAATAATAAGAGTAACCAGTATAGTAATTGTCGTTCTATCGATCATATAAGCATAATATGGCTAATAATATGAGTTAGATTGGAAATGGTGAGTGTAATAAGTATAGTAATTGTAGTTCTATTGCTCATATAAGCATAATATGGTTAATAATATGCGTTAGATTCATAATAATAAGAGTAATATGTATAGTGATTGTCGTCCTATCGATCATATCTGCATAATATGGTTAATAATATGAGTTAGATTGACAATAGTGAGTGCAATAAGTATAGTAATTGTCGTTCTATCGATCACATAAGCATAATATGGCTAATAATATGAGATAAATGGATAATAATAAGAGTAATAAGTATAGTAATTGTCGTCCTATCGAACATATCTGCATAATATGGTTCATAGTATGAGTTAGATTGATAACAGTGAGTGTAATAAGTATAGTAATTGTACTTCTATTGCTCATATAAGCATAATTTGGTTAATAATATGCGTTAGATTGATAATAATAAGAGTAATGAGTATAGTAATTGTCGTTCTAGCGATCATATAAGCATAATATGGCTAATAGTATGAGTTAGATTGATAATAATAAGAGTAATAAGTATAGTAATGGTCCGTCTATCGATCATATCTGCATAATATGGTTCATAATATGCGATAGATTGATAATAATAAGAGTAATAAGTATAGTAATTGTCGTTCTATCGATCACATAAGCATAATATGGCTAATAATGTGAGTTAGATTGATAATAGTAAGAGTAATAAGTATAGTAATTATCGTTCTACCGATCATATAAGCATAATATGGCTAATAATATGAGTTAGATTGATAACAGTGAGTGTAATAAGTATAGTAATTGTCGATCTATCGATCATATAAGCATAATATGGCTAATAATATGGGTTAGATTGATAATGATAAGAGTAATAACCATAGTAATTGTCGTTCTATCGATCATATAAGCATGATATGGCTAATAATATGAGTTAGATTGATTATAATAAGAGTAATAAGTATAGTAATTGTCGTTCTATCGATCATATCTGCATAATATGGTTAATAATATGAGTTAGATTGGTAATGGTGAGTGTAATAAGTATAGTAATTGTAGTTCTATTGCTCATATAAGCATAATATGGTTAATAATATGCGATAGATTGATAGTAATAAGAGTAATGAGTATAGTAATTGCCGTTCTATCGATCACATAAGCATAATATGGCCAATAAAATGAGGTAGATTGATAATAATAATAGTAATAAGTATAGTAATTGTCGTTCTATCGATCACATAAGCATAATATGGCTAATAATATGAGTTAGATTGATAATGATAAGAGTAACCAGTATAGTAATTGTCGTTCTATCGATCATATAAGCATAATATGGCTAATAATATGAGTTAGATTGATAATAATAAGAGTAATGAGTATAGTAATTGTCGTTCTATCGATCATATAAGCATAATATGGTTAATAATATGAGTTAGATTGGTAATGGTGAGTGTAATAAGTATAGTAATTGTAGTTCTGTTGCTCATATAAGCATAATATGGTTAATAATATGCGTTAGATTGATAATAATAAGAGTAATGAGTATAGTAGTTGTCGTTCTATCGAACACATAACCATAATATGGCCAATAATATGAGTTAAATTGATAATAATAAGAGTAATAAGTATAGTAATTGTCGTCTATCGATCATATAGGCATAATATGGCTAATAATATGAGTTATATTGATAATAATAAGAGTAATAAGTATAGTAATTGTCGTTCTATCGATCATATCTGCATAATATAGTTAATAATATGAGTTAGATTGACAATAGTGAGTGTAATAAGTATAGTAATTGTCGTTCTATCGATCACATAAGCATAATATGGCTAATAATATGAGATAGATGGATAATAATAAGAGTAATAAGTATAGTAATTGTCGTCCTATCGAGCATATCTGCATAATATGGTTCATAGTATGAGTTAGATTGATAACAGTGAGTGTCATAAGTATAGTAATTGTACTTCTATTGCTCATATAAGCATTATATAGTTAATAATATGCGTTAGATTGATAATAATAAGAGTAATGAGTATAGTAATTGTCGTTCTAGCGATCATATAAGCATAATATGGCTAATAATATGAGTTAGATTGATAACAATAAGAGTAATAAGTATAGTGATTGTCGTTCTATCGATCATATCTGCATAATATGGTTCATAATATGAGTTAGATTGATAATAGTGAGTGCAATAAGTATAGTAATTGTAGTTCTATTGCTCATATAAGCATAATATGGTTAATAATATGCGATAGATTGATAATAATAAGAGTAATGAGTATAGTAATTGTCGTCCTATCGATCATATCTGCATAATATGGTTAATAATATGAGTTAGATTGACAATAGTGAGTGTAATAAGTATAGTAATTGTCGTCTATCGATCATATAAGCATAATATGGCTAATAATATGAGTTGGATTGATAATAATAAGAGTAATAAGTATAGTAATTGTCGTTCTATCGATCATATCTGCATAATATGGTTAATAATATGAGTTAAATGGATAATAGTGAGTGTAATAAGTATTGTAATTGTCGTTCTGTCGTCCATATAAGCATAATATGGCTAATACTACAAGCTAGATTGATAATAATAAGAGTAATAAGTATAGTAATTGTCGTTCTATCGATCACATAAGCATAATATGGCCAATAATATAAGTTAGATTGATAATAGTAAGAGTAATAAGTATAGTAATTGTCGTTCTATCGATCACATAAGCATAATATGGCTAATAATATGAGTTAGATTGATAATAGTAAGAGTAATAAGTATAGTGATTATCGTTCTACCGATCATATAAGCATAATATGGCTAATAATATGAGTTAGATTGGTAATGGTGAGTGTAATAAGTATAGTAATTGTAGTTCTATTGCTCATATAAGCATAATATGGTTAATAATATGCGATAGATTGATAATAATAAGAGTAATGAGTATAGTAATTGTCGTCCTATCGATCATATTTGCATAATATGGTTAATAATATGAGTTAGATTGACAATAGTGAGTGTAATAAGTATAGTAATTGTCGTTCTATCGATCACATAAGCATAGTATGGCTAATAATATGAGATAGATGGATAATAATAAGAGTAATAAGTATAGTAATTGTCGTCCTATCGAGCATATCTGCATAATATGGTTCATAATATGAGTTAGATTGATAACAGTGAGTGTAATAAGTATAGTAATTGTACTTCTATTGCTCATATAAGCATAATATGGTTAATAATATGCGTTAGATTGATAATAATAAGAGTAATGAGTATAGTAATTGTCGTTCTAGCGATCATATAAGCATAATATGGCTAATAATATGAGTTAGATTGATAATAATAAGAGTAATAAGTATAGTAATTGTCGTTCTATCGATCATATCTGCATAATATGGTTCATAATATGAGTTAGATTGATAATAGTGAGTGTAATAAGTATAGTAATTGTAGTTCTATTGCTCATATAAGCATAATATGGGTAGTAATATGCGATAGATTGATAATAATAAAAGTAATAAGTATAGTAATTGTCGTTCTATCGATCACATAAGCATAATATGGCTAATAATGTGAGTTAGATTGATAATAGTAAGAGTAATAAGTATAGTAATTATCGTTCTATCGATCACATAAGCATAATATGGCTAATAATATGAGTTAGATTGGTAATGGTGAGTGTAATAAGTATAGTAATTGTAGTTCTATTGCTCATATAAGCATAATATGGTTAATAATATGCGATAGATTGATAATAATAAGAGTAATGAGTATAGTAATTGTCGTCCTATCGATCATATTTGCATAATATGGTTAATAATATGAGTTAGATTGACAATAGTGAGTGTAATAAGTATAGTAATTGTCGTTCTATCGATCACATAAGCATAATATGGCTAATAATATGAGATAGATGGATAATAATAAGAGTAATAAGTATAGTAATTGTCGTCCTATCGAGCATATCTGCATAATATGGTTCATAATATGAGTTAGATTGATAACAGTGAGTGTAATAAGTATAGTAATTGTACTTCTATTGCTCATATAAGCATAATATGGTTAATAATATGCGTTAGATTGATAATAATAAGAGTAATGAGTATAGTAATTGTCGTTCTAGCGATCATATAAGCATAATATGGCTAATAATATGATTTAGATTGATAATAATAAGAGTAATAAGTATAGTGATTATCGTTCTACCGATCATATAAGCATAATATGGCTAATAATATGAGTTAGATTGGTAATGGTGAGTGTAATAAGTATAGTAATTGTAGTTCTATTGCTCATATAAGCATAATATGGTTAATAATATGCGATAGATTGATAATAATAAGAGTAATGAGTATAGTAATTGTCGTCCTATCGATCATATTTGCATAATATGGTTAATAATATGAGTTAGATTGACAATAGTGAGTGTAATAAGTATAGTAATTGTCGTTCTATCGATCACATAAGCATAATATGGCTAATAATATGAGATAGATGGATAATAATAAGAGTAATAAGTATAGTAATTGTCGTCCTATCGAGCATATCTGCATAATATGGTTCATAATATGAGTTAGATTGATAACAGTGAGTGTAATAAGTATAGTAATTGTACTTCTATTGCTCATATAAGCATAATATGGTTAATAATATGCGTTAGATTGATAATAATAAGAGTAATGAGTATAGTAATTGTCGTTCTAGCGATCATATAAGCATAATATGGCTAATAATATGAGTTAGATTGATAATAATAAGAGTAATAAGTATAGTAATTGTCGTTCTATCGATCATATCTGCATAATATGGTTCATAATATGAGTTAGATTGATAATCGTGAGTGTAATAAGTATAGTAATTGTCGTTCTATCGATCAGATAAGCATAATATGGCCAATAATATGAGTTAGATTGATAATAGTAAGAATAATAAGTATAGTAATTGTCGTTCTATCGATCACATAAGCATAATATGGCTAATAATATGAGTTAGATTGATAATAGTAAGAGTAATAAGTATAGTAATTATCGTTCTACCGATCATATAAGCATAATATGGCTAATAATATGAGTTAGATTGATAATAATAAAAGTAATGAGTATAGTAATTGTCGTTCTAGCGATCATATAAGAATAATATGGCTAATAATATGAGTTAGATTGATAATAATAGGAGTAATAAGTATAGTAATTGTCGTTCTATCGATCATATCTGCATAATATGGTTAATAATATGAGTTAAATTGATAATAGTGAGTGTAATAAGTATTGTAATTGTCGTTCTGTTGTCCATATAAGCATAATATGGCTAATACTACAAGCTAGATTGATAATAATAAGAGTAATAAGTATAGTAATTGTCGTTCTATCGATCACATAAGCATAATATGGCCAATAATATGAGTTAGATTGATAATAATAAAAGTAATAAGTATAGTAATTGTCGGTCTATCGATCATATCTGCATAATATGGTTAATAATATGAGTTAGATTGATAATAGTGAGTGTAATAAGTATAGTAATTGTAGTTCTATTGCTCATATAAGCATAATATGGTTAATAATATGCGATAGATTGATAGTAATATGAGTAATGAGTATAGTAATTGCCGTTCTATCGATCACATAAGCATAATATGGCCAATAAAATGAGTTAGATTGATAATAATAAGAGTAATAAGTATAGTAATTGTCGTTCTATCGATCACATAAGCATAATATGGCTAATAATATGAGTTAGATTGATAATGATAAGAGTAACCAGTATAGTAATTGTCGTTCTATCGATCATATAAGCATAATATGGCTAATAATATGAGTTAGATTGATAATAATAAGAGTAATGAGTATAGTAATTGTCGTTCTATCGATCATATAAGCATAATATGGTTAATAATATGAGTTAGATTGGTAATGGTGAGTGTAATAAGTATAGTAATTGTAGTTCTATTGCTCATATAAGCATAATATGGTTAATAATATGCGATAGATTGATAATAATAAGAGCAATGAGTATAGTAATTGTCGTTCTATCGATCATATAAGCATAATATGGCTAATAATATGAGTTAGATTGATAATAATAAGAGTAATGAGTATAGTAATTGTCGTTCTATCGATCATATAAGCATAATATGGCTAATAATATGAGTTAGATTGATAATAATAAAAGTAATAAGTATAGTAATTGTCGTTCTATCGATCATATCTGCATAATATGGTTAATAATATGAGTTAGATTGATAATAGTAAGAGTAATAAGTATAGTAATTGTCGTTCTATCGATCACATAAGCATAATATGGCTAATAATATGAGTTAGATTGATAATAGTAAGAGTAATAAGTATAGTAATTATCGTTCTACCGATCATATAAGCATAATATGGCTAATAATATGAGTTAGATTGATAATAATAAAAGTAATGAGTATAGTAATTGTCGTTCTAGCGATCATATAAGAATAATATGGCTAATAATATGAGTTAGATTGGAAATGGTGAGTGTAATAAGTATAGTAATTGTAGTTCTATTGCTCATATAAGCATAATATGGTTAATAATATGCGTTAGATTCATAATAATAAGAGTAATATGTATAGTGATTGTCGTCCTATCGATCATATCTGCATAATATGGTTAATAATATGAGTTAGATTGACAATAGTGAGTGCAATAAGTATAGTAATTGTCGTTCTATCGATCACATAAGCATAATATGGCTAATAATATGAGATAAATGGATAATAATAAGAGTAATAAGTATAGTAATTGTCGTCCTATCGAACATATCTGCATAATATGGTTCATAGTATGAGTTAGATTGACAACAGTGAGTGTAATAAGTATAGTAATTGTACTTCTATTGCTCATATAAGCATAATTTGGTTAATAATATGCGTTAGATTGATAATAATAAGAGTAATGAGTATAGTAATTGTCGTTCTAGCGATCATATAAGCATAATATGGCTAATAGTATGAGTTAGATTGATAATAATAAGAGTAATAAGTATAGTAATGGTCCGTCTATCGATCATATCTGCATAATATGGTTCATAATATGCGATAGATTGATAATAATAAGAGTAATAAGTATAGTAATTGTCGTTCTATCGATCACATAAGCATAATATGGCTAATAATGTGAGTTAGATTGATAATAGTAAGAGTAATAAGTATAGTAATTATCGTTCTACCGATCATATAAGCATAATATGGCTAATAATATGAGTTAGATTGATAACAGTGAGTGTAATAAGTATAGTAATTGTCGATCTATCGATCATATAAGCATAATATGGCTAATAATATGGGTTAGATTGATAATGATAAGAGTAATAACCATAGTAATTGTCGTTCTATCGATCATATAAGCATGATATGGCTAATAATATGAGTTAGATTGATTACTATAAGAGTAATAAGTATAGTAATTGTCGTTCTATCGATCATATCTGCATAATATGGTTAATAATATGAGTTAGATTGCTAATGGTGAGTGTAATAAGTATAGTAATTGTAGTTCTAATGCTCATATAAGCATAATATGGTTAATAATATGCGATAGATTGATAGTAATAAGAGTAATGAGTATAGTAATTGCCGTTCTATCGATCACATAAGCATAATATGGCCAATAAAATGAGGTAGATTGATAATAATAATAGTAATAAGTATAGTAATTGTCGTTCTATCGATCACATAAGCATAATATGGCTAATAATATGAGTTAGATTGATAATGATAAGAGTAACCAGTATAGTAATTGTCGTTCTATCGATCATATAAGCATAATATGGCTAATAATATGAGTTAGATTGATAATAATAAGAGTAATGAGTATAGTAATTGTCGTTCTATCGATCATATAAGCATAATATGGTTAATAATATGAGTTAGATTGGTAATGGTGAGTGTAATAAGTATAGTAATTGTAGTTCTGTTGCTCATATAAGCATAATATGGTTAATAATATGCGTTAGATTGATAATAATAAGAGTAATGAGTATAGTAGTTGTCGTTCTATCGAACACATAACCATAATATGGCCAATAATATGAGTTAAATTGATAATAATAAGAGTAATAAGTATAGTAATTGTCGTCTATCGATCATATAGGCATAATATGGCTAATAATATGAGTTATATTGATAATAATAAGAGTAATAAGTATAGTAATTGTCGTTCTATCGATCATATCTGCATAATATAGTTAATAATATGAGTTAGATTGACAATAGTGAGTGTAATAAGTATAGTAATTGTCGTTCTATCGATCACATAAGCATAATATGGCTAATAATATGAGATAGATGGATAATAATAAGAGTAATAAGTATAGTAATTGTCGTCCTATCGAGCATATCTGCATAATATGGTTCATAGTATGAGTTAGATTGATAACAGTGAGTGTCATAAGTATAGTAATTGTACTTCTATTGCTCATATAAGCATTATATAGTTAATAATATGCGTTAGATTGATAATAATAAGAGTAATGAGTATAGTAATTGTCGTTCTAGCGATCATATAAGCATAATATGGCTAATAATATGAGTTAGATTGATAACAATAAGAGTAATAAGTATAGTGATTGTCGTTCTATCGATCATATCTGCATAATATGGTTCATAATATGAGTTAGATTGATAATAGTGAGTGCAATAAGTATAGTAATTGTAGTTCTATTGCTCATATAAGCATAATATGGTTAATAATATGCGATAGATTGATAATAATAAGAGTAATGAGTATAGTAATTGTCGTCCTATCGATCATATCTGCATAATATGGTTAATAATATGAGTTAGATTGACAATAGTGAGTGTAATAAGTATAGTAATTGTCGTCTATCGATCATATAAGCATAATATGGCTAATAATATGAGTTGGATTGATAATAATAAGAGTAATAAGTATAGTAATTGTCGTTCTATCGATCATATCTGCATAATATGGTTAATAATATGAGTTAAATGGATAATAGTGAGTGTAATAAGTATTGTAATTGTCGTTCTGTCGTCCATATAAGCATAATATGGCTAATACTACAAGCTAGATTGATAATAATAAGAGTAATAAGTATAGTAATTGTCGTTCTATCGATCACATAAGCATAATATGGCCAATAATATAAGTTAGATTGATAATAGTAAGAGTAATAAGTATAGTAATTGTCGTTCTATCGATCACATAAGCATAATATGGCTAATAATATGAGTTAGATTGATAATAGTAAGAGTAATAAGTATAGTGATTATCGTTCTACCGATCATATAAGCATAATATGGCTAATAATATGAGTTAGATTGGTAATGGTGAGTGTAATAAGTATAGTAATTGTAGTTCTATTGCTCATATAAGCATAATATGGTTAATAATATGCGATAGATTGATAATAATAAGAGTAATGAGTATAGTAATTGTCGTCCTATCGATCATATTTGCATAATATGGTTAATAATATGAGTTAGATTGACAATAGTGAGTGTAATAAGTATAGTAATTGTCGTTCTATCGATCACATAAGCATAGTATGGCTAATAATATGAGATAGATGGATAATAATAAGAGTAATAAGTATAGTAATTGTCGTCCTATCGAGCATATCTGCATAATATGGTTCATAATATGAGTTAGATTGATAACAGTGAGTGTAATAAGTATAGTAATTGTACTTCTATTGCTCATATAAGCATAATATGGTTAATAATATGCGTTAGATTGATAATAATAAGAGTAATGAGTATAGTAATTGTCGTTCTAGCGATCATATAAGCATAATATGGCTAATAATATGAGTTAGATTGATAATAATAAGAGTAATAAGTATAGTAATTGTCGTTCTATCGATCATATCTGCATAATATGGTTCATAATATGAGTTAGATTGATAATAGTGAGTGTAATAAGTATAGTAATTGTAGTTCTATTGCTCATATAAGCATAATATGGGTAGTAATATGCGATAGATTGATAATAATAAAAGTAATAAGTATAGTAATTGTCGTTCTATCGATCACATAAGCATAATATGGCTAATAATGTGAGTTAGATTGATAATAGTAAGAGTAATAAGTATAGTAATTATCGTTCTATCGATCACATAAGCATAATATGGCTAATAATATGAGTTAGATTGGTAATGGTGAGTGTAATAAGTATAGTAATTGTAGTTCTATTGCTCATATAAGCATAATATGGTTAATAATATGCGATAGATTGATAATAATAAGAGTAATGAGTATAGTAATTGTCGTCCTATCGATCATATTTGCATAATATGGTTAATAATATGAGTTAGATTGACAATAGTGAGTGTAATAAGTATAGTAATTGTCGTTCTATCGATCACATAAGCATAATATGGCTAATAATATGAGATAGATGGATAATAATAAGAGTAATAAGTATAGTAATTGTCGTCCTATCGAGCATATCTGCATAATATGGTTCATAATATGAGTTAGATTGATAACAGTGAGTGTAATAAGTATAGTAATTGTACTTCTATTGCTCATATAAGCATAATATGGTTAATAATATGCGTTAGATTGATAATAATAAGAGTAATGAGTATAGTAATTGTCGTTCTAGCGATCATATAAGCATAATATGGCTAATAATATGATTTAGATTGATAATAATAAGAGTAATAAGTATAGTGATTATCGTTCTACCGATCATATAAGCATAATATGGCTAATAATATGAGTTAGATTGGTAATGGTGAGTGTAATAAGTATAGTAATTGTAGTTCTATTGCTCATATAAGCATAATATGGTTAATAATATGCGATAGATTGATAATAATAAGAGTAATGAGTATAGTAATTGTCGTCCTATCGATCACATAAGCATAATATGGCTAATAATATGAGATAGATGGATAATAATAAGAGTAATAAGTATAGTAATTGTCGTCCTATCGAGCATATCTGCATAATATGGTTCATAATATGAGTTAGATTGATAACAGTGAGTGTAATAAGTATAGTAATTGTACTTCTATTGCTCATATAAGCATAATATGGTTAATAATATGCGTTAGATTGATAATAATACGAGTAATGAGTATAGTAATTGTCGTTCTAGCGATCATATAAGCATAATATGGCTAATAATATGAGTTAGATTGATAATAATAAGAGTAATAAGTATAGTAATTGTCGTTCTATCGATCATATCTGCATAATATGGTTCATAATATGAGTTAGATTGATAATCGTGAGTGTAATAAGTATAGTAATTGTCGTTCTATCGATCAGATAAGCATAATATGGCCAATAATATGAGTTAGATTGATAATAGTAAGAATAATAAGTATAGTAATTGTCGTTCTATCGATCACATAAGCATAATATGGCTAATAATATGAGTTAGATTGATAATAGTAAGAGTAATAAGTATAGTAATTATCGTTCTACCGATCATATAAGCATAATATGGCTAATAATATGAGTTAGATTGATAATAATAAAAGTAATGAGTATAGTAATTGTCGTTCTAGCGATCATATAAGAATAATATGGCTAATAATATGAGTTAGATTGATAATAATAGGAGTAATAAGTATAGTAATTGTCGTTCTATCGATCATATCTGCATAATATGGTTAATAATATGAGTTAAATTGATAATAGTGAGTGTAATAAGTATTGTAATTGTCGTTCTGTTGTCCATATAAGCATAATATGGCTAATACTACAAGCTAGATTGATAATAATAAGAGTAATAAGTATAGTAATTGTCGTTCTATCGATCACATAAGCATAATATGGCCAATAATATGAGTTAGATTGATAATAATAAAAGTAATAAGTATAGTAATTGTCGGTCTATCGATCATATCTGCATAATATGGTTAATAATATGAGTTAGATTGATAATAGTGAGTGTAATAAGTATAGTAATTGTAGTTCTATTGCTCATATAAGCATAATATGGTTAATAATATGCGATAGATTGATAGTAATAAGAGTAATGAGTATAGTAATTGCCGTTCTATCGATCACATAAGCATAATATGGCCAATAAAATGAGTTAGATTGATAATAATAAGAGTAATAAGTATAGTAATTGTCGTTCTATCGATCACATAAGCATAATATGGCTAATAATATGAGTTAGATTGATAATGATAAGAGTAACCAGTATAGTAATTGTCGTTCTATCGATCATATAAGCATAATATGGCTAATAATATGAGTTAGATTGATAATAATAAGAGTAATGAGTATAGTAATTGTCGTTCTATCGATCATATAAGCATAATATGGTTAATAATATGAGTTAGATTGGTAATGGTGAGTGTAATAAGTATAGTAATTGTAGTTCTATTGCTCATATAAGCATAATATGGTTAATAATATGCGATAGATTGATAATAATAAGAGCAATGAGTATAGTAATTGTCGTTCTATCGATCATATAAGCATAATATGGCTAATAATATGAGTTAGATTGATAATAATAAGAGTAATGAGTATAGTAATTGTCGTTCTATCGATCATATAAGCATAATATGGCTAATAATATGAGTTAGATTGATAATAATAAAAGTAATAAGTATAGTAATTGTCGTTCTATCGATCATATCTGCATAATATGGTTAATAATATGAGTTAGATTGATAATAGTAAGAGTAATAAGTATAGTAATTGTCGTTCTATCGATCACATAAGCATAATATGGCTAATAATATGAGTTAGATTGATAATAGTAAGAGTAATAAGTATAGTAATTATCGTTCTACCGATCATATAAGCATAATATGGCTAATAATATGAGTTAGATTGATAATAATAAAAGTAATGAGTATAGTAATTGTCGTTCTAGCGATCATATAAGAATAATATGGCTAATAATATGAGTTAGATTGATAATAATAGGAGTAATAAGTATAGTAATTGTCGTTCTATCGATCATATCTGCATAATATGGTTAATAATATGAGTTAAATTGATAATAGTGAGTGTAATAAGTATTGTAATTGTCGTTCTGTTGTCCATATAAGCATAATATGGCTAATACTACAAGCTAGATTGATAATAATAAGAGTAATAAGTATAGTAATTGTCGTTCTATCGATCACATAAGCATAATATGGCCAATAATATGAGTTAGATTGATAATAATAAAAGTAATAAGTATAGTAATTGTCGGTCTATCGATCATATCTGCATAATATGGTTAATAATATGAGTTAGATTGATAATAGTGAGTGTAATAAGTATAGTAATTGTAGTTCTATTGCTCATATAAGCATAATATGGTTAATAATTATGCGATAGATTGATAGTAATAAGAGTAATGAGTATAGTAATTGTCGTTCTATCGATCACATAAGCATAATATGGCTAATAATATGAGTTAGATTGATAATAGTAAGAGTAATAAGTATAGTGATTATCGTTCTACCGATCATATAAGCATAATATGGCTAATAATATGAGTTAGATTGGTAATGGTGAGTGTAATAAGTATAGTAATTGAAGTTCTATTGCTCATATAAGCATAATATGGCTAATAATATGAGTTAGATTGATAATAATAAGAGTAATGAGTATAGGTAATTGTCGTTCTATCGATCATATAAGCATAATATGGTTAATAATATGAGTTAGATTGGTAATGGTGAGTGTAATAAGTATAGTAATTGTAGTTCTATTGCTCATATAAGCATAATATGGTTAATAATATGCGATAGATTGATAATAATAAGAGCAATGAGTATAGTAATTGTCGTTCTATCGATCATATCTGCATAATATGGTTAATAATGTGAGTTAGATTGATAATAGTGAGTGTAATAAGTATAGTAATTGTAGTTCTATTGCTCATATAAGCATAATATGGTTAATAATATGCGTTAGATTGATAATAGTAAGAGTAATGAGTATAGTAATTGCCGTTCTATCGATCACATAAGCATAATATGGCAAATAATATGAGTTAGATTGATAATAGTGAGTGTAATAAGTATAGTAATTGTAGTTCTATTGCTCATATAAGCATAATATGGTTAATAATATGCGATAGATTGATAATAATAAGAGCAATGAGTATAGTAATTGTCGTTCTATCGATCATATAAGCATAATATGGCTAATAATATGAGTTAGATTGATAATAATAAAAGTAATGAGTATAGTAATTGTCGTTCTAGCGATCAGATAAGCATAATATGGCCAATAATATGAGTTAGATTGATAATAGTAAGAGTAATAAGTATAGTAATTGTCGTTCTATCGATCACATAAGCATAATATGGCTAATAATATGAGTTAGATTGATAATAGTAAGAGTAATAAGTATAGTAATTATCGTTCTACCGATCATATAAGCATAATATGGCTAATAATATGAGTTAGATTGATAATAATAAAAGTAATGAGTATAGTAATTGTCGTTCTAGCGATCATATAAGAATAATATGGCTAATAATATGAGTTAGATTGATAATAATAGGAGTAATAAGTATAGTAATTGTCGTTCTATCGATCATATCTGCATAATATGGTTAATAATATGAGTTAAGTTGATAATAGTGAGTGTAATAAGTATTGTAATTGTCGTTCTGTTGTCCATATAAGCATAATATGGCTAATACTACAAGCTAGATTGATAATAATAAGAGTAATAAGTATAGTAATTGTCGTTCTATCGATCACATAAGCATAATATGGCCAATAATATGAGTTAGATTGATAATAATAAAAGTAATAAGTATAGTAATTGTCGGTCTATCGATCATATCTGCATAATATGGTTAATAATATGAGTTAGATTGATAATAGTGAGTGTAATAAGTATAGTAATTGTAGTTCTATTGCTCATATAAGCATAATATGGTTAATAATATGCGATAGATTGATAGTAATAAGAGTAATGAGTATAGTAATTGTCGTTCTAGCGATCATATAAGCATAATATGGCTAATAATATGAGTTAGATTGATAATAATAAGAGTAATAAGTATAGTAATTGTCGTTCTATCGATCATATCTGCATAATATGGTTCATAATATGAGTTAGATTGATAATAGTGAGTGTAATAAGTATAGTAATTGTAGTTCTATTGCTCATATAAGCATAATATGGTTAATAATATGCGATAGATTGATAATAATAAGAGTAATGAGTATAGTAATTGTCGTCCTATCGATCATATTTGCATAATATGGTTAATAATATGAGTTAGATTGACAATAGTGAGTGTAATAAGTATAGTAATTGTCGTTCTATCGATCACATAAGCATAATATGGCTAATAATATGAGATAGATGGATAATAATAAGAGTAATAAGTATAGTAATTGTCGTCCTATCGAGCATATCTGCATAATATGGTTCATAATATGAGTTAGATTGATAACAGTGAGTGTAATAAGTATAGTAATTGTAGTTCTATTGCTCATATAAGCATAATATGGGTAGTAATATGCGATAGATTGATAATAATAAGAGTAATAAGTATAGTAATTGTCGTTCTATCGATCACATAAGCATAATATGTCTAATAATGTGAGTTAGATTGATAATAGTAAGAGTAATAAGTATAGTAATTATCGTTCTACCGATCATATAAGCATAATATGGCTATTAATATGAGTTAGATTGATAACAGTGAGTGTAATAAGTATAGTAATTGTCGATCTATCGATCATATAAGCATAATATGGCTAATAATATGGGTTAGATTGATAATGATAAGAGTAATAACTATAGTAATCGTAGTTCTATCGATCATATAAGCATGATATGGCTAATAATATGAGTTAGATTGTTTATAATAAGAGTAATAGGTATAGTAATTGTCGTTCTATCGATCATATCTGCATAATATGGTTAATAATATGAGTTAGATTGGTAATGGTGAGTGTAATAAGTATAGTAATTGTAGTTCTATTGCTCATATAAGCATAATATGGTTAATAATATGCGATAGATTGATAGTAATAAGAGTAATGAGTATAGTAATTGCCGTTCTATCGATCACATAAGCATAATATGGCCAATAAAATGAGTTAGATTGATAATAATAAGAGTAATAAGTATAGTAATTGGCGTTCTATCGATCACATAAGCATAATATGGCTAACAATATGAGTTAGATTGATAATAATAAGAGTAACCAGTATAGTAATTGTCGTTCTATCGATCATATAAGCATAATATGGCTAATAATATGAGTTAGATTGATAATAATAAGAGTAATGAGTATAGCAATTGTCGTTCTATCGATCATATAAGCATAATATGGTTAATAATATGAGTTAGATTGGTAATGGTGAGTGTAATAAGTATAGTAATTGTAGTTCTATTGCTCATATAAGCATAATATGGTTAATAATATGCGCTAGATTGATAATAATAAGAGCAATGAGTATAGTAATTGTCGTTCTATCGATCACATAAGCATAATACGGCTAATAATATGAGATAGATGGATAATAATAAGAGTAATAAGTATAGTAATTGTCGTCCTATCGAGCATATCTGCATAATATGGTTCATAAAATGAGTTAGATTGATAACAGTGAGTGTCATAAGTATAGAAATTGTACTTCTATTGCTCATATAAGCATTATATGGTTAATAATATGCGTTAGATTGATAATAATAAGAGTAGTGAGTATAGTAATTGTCGTTCTATCGATCATATCTGCATAATATGGTTAATAATATGAGTTAGATTGATAATAGTGAGTGTAATAAGTATAGTAATTGTAGTTCTATTGCTCATATAAGCATAATATGGTTCATAATATGAGTTAGATTGATAATAGTGAGTGTAATAAGTATAGTAATTGTAGTTCTATTGCTCATATAAGCATAATATGGTTAATAATATGCGATAGAATGATAATAATAAGAGTAATGAGTATAGTAATTGTCGTCCTATCGATCATATCTGCATAATATGGTTAATAATATGAGTTAGATTGACAATAGTGAGTGTAATAAGTATAGTAATTGTCGTCTATCAATCATATAAGCATAACATGGCTAATAATATGAGTTGGATTGATAATAATAAGAGTAATAAGTATAGTAATTGTCGTTCTATCGATCATATCTGCATAATATGGTTAATAATATGAGTTAAATGGATAATAGTGAGTGTAATAAGTATTGTAATTGTCGTTCTGTCGTCCATATAAGCATAATATGGCTAATACTACAAGCTAGATTGATAATAATAAGAGTAATAAGTATAGTAATTGTCGTTCTATCGATCACATAAGCATAATATGGCCAATAATATGAGTTAGATTGATTATAGTATGAGTAATAAGTATAGTAATTGTCGTTCTATCGATCACATAAGCATAATATGGCTAATAATATGAGTTAGATTGATAATAGTAAGAGTAATAAGTATAGTGATTATCGTTCTACCGATCATATAAGCATAATATGGCTAATAATATGAGTTAGATTGGTAATGGTGAGTGTAATAAGTATAGTAATTGTAGTTCTATTGCTCATATAAGCATAATATGGTTAATAATATGCGATAGATTGATAATAATAAGAGTAATGAGTATAGCAATTGTCGTTCTATCGATCATATAAGCATAATATGGTTAATAATATGAGTTAGATTGGTAATGGTGAGTGTAATAAGTATAGTAATTGTAGTTCTATTGCTCATATAAGCATAATATGGTTAATAATATGCGCTAGATTGATAATAATAAGAGCAATGAGTATAGTAATTGTCGTTCTATCGATCACATAAGCATAATACGGCTAATAATATGAGATAGATGGATAATAATAAGAGTAATAAGTATAGTAATTGTCGTCCTATCGAGCATATCTGCATAATATGGTTCATAAAATGAGTTAGATTGATAACAGTGAGTGTCATAAGTATAGTAATTGTACTTCTATTGCTCATATAAGCATTATATGGTTAATAATATGCGTTAGATTGATAATAATAAGAGTAATGAGTATAGTAATTGTCGTTCTAGCGATCATATAAGCATAATATGGCTAATAATATGAGTTAGATTGATAACAATAAGAGTAATAAGTATAGTAATTGTCCGTCTATCGATCATATCTGCATAATATGGTTCATAATATGAGGTAGATTGATAATAGTGAGTGTAATAAGTATAGTAATTGTAGTTCTATTGCTCATATAAGCATAATATGGGTAGTAATATGCGATAGATTGATAATAATAAGAGTAATAAGTATAGTAATTGTCGTTCTATCGATCACATAAGCATAATTATGTCTAATAATGTGAGTTAGATTGATAATAGTAAGAGTAATAAGTATAGTAATTATCGTTCTACCGATCATATAAGCATAATATGGCTAATAATATGAGTTAGATTGAGTAACAGTGAGTGTAATAAGTATAGTAATTGTCGATCTATCGATCATATAAGCATTATATGGCTAATAATATGGGTTAGATTGATAATGATAAGAGTAATAACTATAGTAATTGTCGTTCTATCGATCATATAAGCATGATATGGCTAATAATATGAGTTAGATTGATTATAATAAGAGTAATAGGTATAGTAATTGTCGTTCTATCGATCATATCTGCATAATATGTTAATAATATGAGTTAGATTGGTAATGGTGAGTGTAATAAGTATAGTAATTGTAGTTCTATTGCTCATATAAGCATAATATGGTTAATAATATGCGATAGATTGATAGTAATAAGAGTAATGAGTATAGTAATTGCCGTTCTATCGATCACATAAGCATAATATGGCCAATAAAATGAGTTAGATTGATAATAATAAGAGTAATAAGTATAGTAATTGTCGTTCTATCGATCACATAAGCATAATATGGCTAATAATATGAGTTAGATTGATAATAATAAGAGTAACCAGTATAGTAATTGTCGTTCTATCGATCATATAAGCATAATATGGCTAATAATATGAGTTAGATTGATAATAATAAGAGTAATGAGTATAGCAATTGTCGTTCTATCGATCATATAAGCATAATATGGTTAATAATATGAGTTAGATTGGTAATGGTGAGTGTAATAAGTATAGTAATTGTAGTTCTATTGCTCATATAAGCATAATATGGTTAATAATATGCGTTAGATTCATAATAATAAGAGTAATATGTATAGTGATTGTCGTCCTATCGATCATATCTGCATAATATGGTTAATAATATGAGTTAGATTGACAATAGTGAGTGCAATAAGTATAGTAATTGTCGTTCTATCGATCACATAAGCATAATATGGCTAATAATATGAGATAAATGGATAATAATAAGAGTAATAAGTATAGTAATTGTCGTCCTATCGAACATATCTGCATAATATGGTTCATAGTATGAGTTAGATTGATAACAGTGAGTGTAATAAGTATAGTAATTGTACTTCTATTGCTCATATAAGCATAATTTGGTTAATAATATGCGTTAGATTGATAATAATAAGAGTAATGAGTATAGTAATTGTCGTTCTAGCGATCATATAAGCATAATATGGCTAATAGTATGAGTTAGATTGATAATAATAAGAGTAATAAGTATAGTAATTGTCCGTCTATCGATCATATCTGCATAATATGGTTCATAATATGAGTTAGATTGATAATCGTGAGTGTAATAAGTATAGTAATTGTAGTTCTATTGCTCATATAAGCATAATATGGTTAATAATATGCGATAGATTGATAATAATAAGAGTAATGAGTATAGTAATTGTCGTTCTAGCGATCATATAAGCATAATATGGCTAATAGTATGAGTTAGATTGATAATAATAAGAGTAATAAGTATAGTAATTGTCCGTCTATCGATCATATCTGCATAATATGGTTCATAATATGAGTTAGATTGATAATCGTGAGTGTAATAAGTATAGTAATTGTAGTTCTATTGCTCATATAAGCATAATATGGTTAATAATATGCGATAGATTGATAATAATAAGAGTAATGAGTATAGTAATTGTCGTTCTAGCGATCATATAAGAATAATATGGCTAATAATATGAGTTAGATTGATAATAATAGGAGTAATAAGTATAGTAATTGTCGTTCTATCGATCATATCTGCATAATATGGTTAATAATATGAGTTAAATTGATAATAGTGAGTGTAATAAGTATTGTAATTGTCGTTCTGTCGTCCATATAAGCATAATATGGCTAATACTACAAGCTAGATTGATAATAATAACAGTAATAAGTATAGTAATTGTCGTTCTATCGATCACATAAGCATAATATGGCCAATAATATGAGTTAGATTAATAATAATAAAAGTAATAAGTATAGTAATTGTCGTTCTATCGATCATATCTGCATAATATGGTTAATAATATGAGTTAGATTGATAATAGTGAGTGTAATAAGTATAGTAATTGTAGTTCTATTGCTCACATAAGCATAATATGGCTAATAATATGAGTTAGATTGATAATGATAAGAGTAACCAGTATAGTAATTGTCGTTCTATCGATCATATAAGCATAATATGGCTAATAATATGAGTTAGATTGATAATAATAAGAGTAATGAGTATAGTAATTGTCGTTCTATCGATCATATAAGCATAATATGGTTAATAATATGAGTTAGATTGGTAATGGTGAGTGTAATAAGTATAGTAATTGAAGTTCTATTGCTCATATAAGCATAATATGGTTAATAATATGCGCTAGATTGATAATAATAAGAGCAATGAGTATAGTAATTGTCGTTCTATCGATCACATAAGCATAATACGGCTAATAATATGAGATAGATGGATAATAATAAGAGTAATAAGTATAGTAATTGTCGTCCTATCGAGCATATCTGCATAATATGGTTCATAAAATGAGTTAGATTTAATAACAGTGAGTGTCATAAGTATAGTTAATGTACTTCTATTGCTCATATAAGCATTATATGGTTAATAATATGCGTTAGATTGATAATAATAAGAGTAATGAGTATAGTAATTGTCGTTCTAGCGATCATATAAGCATAATATGGCTAATAATATGAGTTAGATTGATAATAATAAGAGTAATAAGTATAGTAATTGTTCGTCTATCGATCATATCTGCATAATATGGTTCATAATATGAGGTAGATTGATAATAGTGAGTGTATAAGTATAGTAATTGTAGTTCTATTGCTCATATAAGCATAATATGGGTAGTAATATGCGATAGATTGATAATAATAAGAGTAATAAGTGTAGTAATTGTCGTTCTATCGATCACATAAGCATAATATGTCTAATAATGTGAGTTAGATTGATAATAGTAAGAGTAATAAGTATAGTAATTATCGTTCTACCGATCATATAAGCATAATATGGCTAATAATATGAGTTAGATTGATAACAGTGAGTGTAATAAGTATAGCAATTGTCGATCTATCGATCATATAAGCATAATATGGCTAATAATATGGGTTAGATTGATAATGATAAGAGTAATAACTATAGTAATTGTCGTTCTATCGATCATATAAGCATGATATGGCTAATAATATGAGTTAGATTGATTATAATAAGAGTAATAGGTATAGTAATTGTCGTTCTATCGATCATACCTGCATAATATGGTTAATAATATGAGTTAGATTGGTAATGGTGAGTGTAATAAGTATAGTAATTGTAGTTCTATTGCTCATATAAGCATAATATGGTTAATAATATGCGATAGATTGATAGTAATAAGAGTAATGAGTATAGTAATTGCCGTTCTATCGATCACATAAGCATAATATGGCCAATAAAATGAGTTAGATTGATAATAATAAGAGTAATAAGTATAGTAATTGTCGTTCTATCGATCACATAAGCATAATATGGCTAATAATATGAGTTAGATTGATAATAATAAGAGTAACCAGTATAGTAATTGTCGTTCTATCGATCATATAAGCATAATATGGCTAATAATATGAGTTAGATTGGAAATGGTGAGTGTAATAAGTATAGTAATTGTAGTTCTATTGCTCAT